>NC_069118.1:12121038-12298538 GCF_025612915.1 Magallana angulata
CACTGAAATGTCACTGAATTTTAATTTTTTTCAAGCAAATGTAAGTAAGCTTAAGCTCTCTTGCCTATCTAGTAGATAGTTTTTTCCTACTTCTGTAATAAATTGTATTGTTTAATTATTATTTCATAAAACTCATTCATTTCAAAGATGTATGAAAAGAGGAATAACATTCTGAAATGGAAGATAATTGGGGCATACACAGTTAAAAGGAAGGGGCAGTTAGTTGACAAGTACCTTGAGGCAAAGGAAATGACATTTCCTGACAAATTTGGTAGTATCTCTCAAATAGCTGGAACAGCTCGTACTCATCATCTGAGGATGGGTCGGTCCTACAAACAAACAAAAGATCACAGAAACTTAGTAAGAATCCCTGACATCCGACAAACAAAGGGACAGGACATCTCAGAATCACTGACATCCAACATTAATTTGTATTGGTATACCATGCTTATACAGATTCCTTTATAAAATCCACGTATCGATGTATCATGGTAAAGTTAATGGCTATATTACAGAGAAATTTTGATTTCAAAATACTTTAAAATATTCCATTAATGTATTATTTCAGAATCGTACATAAAGATTTAGTTCTTCATGAGGTGACATGGGACCTGAGTGTTTACAAACTAATGATAAGAGAGGAAATCCAAATCTATACAAGAACAGAGGACCTTAGTTCATTCAGATCATAGGACAGATAAGTATCAAAAAGGATTAATAGATAAGGATTAAATCAAAAAGTTGTAAAAGGCTATAGGGGACCTATAAGTTCCACATTCTAACAGATTCCTTACAGATTTGGGAGAAAATCTAGATCTGTGTAAGGTAACAGAGGACCTCGAAGATTCCACAGGAGGTGACAGAGTTGTCGGGACTGCTGAACCTGCAAATCAATGAAATCAATGAAATCAATGTCACTAATGTCTGAGCATCATGTCATTTGCATATTTGTTTAAAAGTCTTTCAGTAAGTAAGAATGAGAAAGATAATAATTATATGGTAACCACACCTATTTAGATGTACAGAATAATATATGCATGTATTCAGGTATCAAGGCATTATAAGTTTCAAAATACAACATACCTGGCAAGCAATGTATTCCTTGGCAACAGATTGACCTTTTGACCTTGCCTCTTTCCTTAGATACTTGAAGAGGTGACTGGTAAACAAGTCTTTAGTCTGCAATATGTAAGTCAGGATCTACCTCAATATCATCCTCAATAATTAATAGACTGCTACTTATTGTATGAAGAAACCAACAACAGAGAATTCATACCACATCTAATGGCATCTGTGACAGTTCTGCTATGTTGTTCCCCTGTAGGAAGGGTGGGGCCGTCCCTAGCACTGAGTCTGGTCTCACTCGCTTCATACTGCTGTTGCTAAAGTTAGGGTTGCCTGGGGCAGGGGAAACTGATCTAAAAATAGATCATACAAACATCAAGAGAAAGACGAAGCTGAAATATCAGAATGGTTCTTAAAATACCATTATAGTAGACGTATATGTACAACACTTACAAATAACATTTACATTATTTTTTCATACATGTATCATGGAAGCAGCAATTAAAGTACATGTACCTGATATGATGTTTTCGATAGATATCTTTGTTCTACAAAAACGTGACAATTTTTATCTGTCTCAACAAGTTACCAAAATCATTTTTTGGCCATGACAAGATGTCAAATATTATATACCCCGTGAGTCTATAATTATGTGTATGATGTCTTTGCTACCAGTAATCTGACCTGCTGGATCTGGATTTGTGTCCATGGAGACAGGAGAAAAATAACTGGTCCTCTGTCTTAGTTCCTTGACTTGATTCCCCCTGTAATGAAAACCAGGAAAAACATGTCATTACATTTTAAAAGGAAAAAGACATCAATGTGCCAGCATCGGGGACCAAATCAGGGTCACCTGATCCAACAACAGGAATATTACTAAAGGACAAACAGATCCAGGTCATTTAGCTAATAATCATTTTTATATACCTAACCCAACCACACTGTATGTATGATCATAATGAATGAATGTAAACATGGAATCAATACACCAAATACCTTAGGTATGTACAAGTACATCAGGATAAATCATGAGCCCTACTCACCATCTGTTTGAGGTCTTTGGCTCTGGTCTCACACAGGGATTTCACGGACTTGTGGGAGAACCGGTGGAGTTCTTCCAGCTGCATCCAGCGTAGGTGGTGCCTCAGAATGTCCCACATGTCATCGCCCACACTGCCCCGCTTCTGGGTCCGGTCCTTGGCCGACTTAGACGCAATGTTTACACAGGCCAAAGGGGAGTAGGAGATTCGCGCAATTCTCTCCCCTTCATAACTCTACAATGTTTATAGATAAAAGACAAAATACTTAGTTTTTCAGTCGCTGCCAAATTACATCAAATGTTGTTGCATTACTCTCCCCCTCATAATTATACATTGTTATGGCAACAAAAATTATTGTTTAGTTTTGCAGGCACTACCACAATATGTTTTGACATACTGATGTACATTTGCCCGGCTGTTACAAGTTCATGTATGTGTATGGACTATTTTTATATGTAAAATCTCTCTTTTAGGCATTTCTATCTAATATCTGTAATCTTGTATGCCTCTGGGCCCAAAATTGGAAATAAACTATTATTATTATTATTATAAACTTATGCTGCATTCATTATTTTATTGTTGTATTGAAAAAGAGGAATATTCAATGTTTCAAATTAAGTTAATAAGAGAAAATTTACTTATATCCATTTGCAAATCTTGTAATAGATAAATGAAATAATTTACCGTATCTGCCTGCCTTTTAAAATTATTGCCTTGAAAATCTAATTAACTTTTTTTTTGGCCTTATCAATTGCATTCAAATATTTAGTAAATACTACATGTAAATATTTCACAGTAATGAATAGGTATGTTTCTTTTTTTCTTTTTACATTGATAAACTTAATATTTCACAATTGACATACGTGAATGTTTTCAAAATGTAATACATTTTAATCATAATTATGTGTGTCTAACAAAAAGATTTTTGTAGACAGACTGGCCTTATAGCTTTCATTTGGTTTTCTGACCTTCTCAAACTGTCCTCTGAATGTGTCTGAGGCTGTAAATGGGACCAGCTTCAGTATTTCTCTGTCAAACTGCCGCCTCATACTGGAGTAAGTGGTTGCTGAAACAGGAAAATAAATCATCAGTGACCATGACTACTGACATACAAAAATCACCTTAAATTCAGTTTATGTGGAATTTGATAGGATCCCTAAAATTAATTCCTGACCTATGAGAAACTCGGCCATCAGTGCTGGTACCTCACAGCTGGGAATGTCATTGCTCAGCATCTCAAACAGCTGCAACATACAAGAATATGTATATTAATTTATACAAAGTTTATACTGGTACTTAAAATACTGTGAAAGTATGTTAAAACAAAATGTACTGTGAGCAAGCTCAAAAATGATATCCCCCACTAAGAATATAAAATAACTCAAGTATTTCTCTATTGGAAAGTAATGGATGCAACATTTTTCTTATAGTGACCTTGAACTTGCATAAATGACCAAAGCTCAAGATCAGGACATATATACAGGTCACGAGCAATCTTTGAGTCAAATTTTAGCTTCTAATCATTTTCCATTACAAGATATGGCCTAAACAGGAATTATGCATTTTTTTAAATAATGACCTTGAACTTGAACAACTGACATGGGAACGAGTTCATAACACACCCTCAGGTCATGATCATTCTTTATTTGAAGTAGGAATGTCCAATGTTTCCCCACGAGAAAGGTATAGACTGAACATTAATTATGAACTTTTTCTTCCAATGACCTTGAACTTGCCAAAGTGACCTTGGGTCAAAATTATGACATACTCTCAGGTCATAAGTAATCTTAGTGTGAAGTAAGAACTTGGTAAATACAATGTTTCTCCATATAAAAGATAAGGACTGGACATGATTACACAGACAGATGGTTAGACAGACAGACAACGTAATTCCAATATAACCCCCCAACCCCCCCCCCCCCCCCCCCCCAAAATTTGTTTGCTGGGGGTATAGAAATGCCAAGCAAAGGATTATAATTGGCAATCATTTGTAATACTAGTAAGCAAATTTACTATTTAGACAAGATTCATTGAAATCGATTTTACTACATGACAGTATGTACAATCATCTATACATACATGTAAAATGCATTCCTGACTGTTAAAGTATACATGTACATGTAATTCAATATGCTTTAAAAACCCATTTCCAACCAAGTGTTTTGTTCAACTTGATAAAAATTACCAATGATAATAATGAAGCATGGGTCTACTGACATAAGACTGACCCGTTTGATCAGGAAGAAGTCACGCGTCCTGGTCAGTACGTAGTGTAACAGCGCCGCCCTGGTGGTGGACATGTAACAGTGGATGAAGAGCTGCACCAGCATCTCCATGTTAACATGGACCCGCCACACCTCACCTGTTCTGTTGTCATAGAAACTGATGCCTGAAATATCACAATATTGTAAGAAAAAATGGATTTCATATGCTGCAAGATTAAACTGGTTTTTGTTTTTTATTTGCCTTTATCTTGAACTGTATACTTTGTAAAAGTTGAGGTCAAAGGTAAATGACAGATCAAGTTCAAGGTCATTTATCCATTTTAAAGTCAAAGAGACCATAACTACAATTAAGCAAAAGCTCAGCTTGCTGCTTTATTCATTTTTTTTTCAATTCAAATATGATTATTAATGCTCATCAGGTGATCAATAAAAAAAACCTATTGCAATATAAAGTTATTCATCTATGGAAGAAAAATTAGATCAGTTAATGAGGTCAATTATAAGGACATTCTAGTCTACCTGCTGGTGAGTCTCTTTGAAGTTCATGTAAACTAGTATTTGACAAGCTCATTTTTTCAGCAGCTACAGACAGCAAAGATACATCAACAATGATTGGAGGACTAGTGTCATGTGACTCCCTACTTCCTGTGACCTTGAGGTCACCATTTCTTAGAACTGAATCAATACTACGATCTACAAATAAAGGTTAACAAATGTATGTTTTGTCAAATAATATAATACAGTCATGTACCTGAATAAGAATTTGTATTTTGTTGGATTATGAGACATAGGACCATTGAATTAAGTTATCAAGTGATTTGATCTACCATGCAGGAGGATATGCTGGCAAGGCTCGAATTCAATTCCTACATTCAGCAGATGGACAAAATGACCGGGTAACATCACCATTAAATAATCACCTGAATTCAGAAACACAAACTTTAATTTTAATGATAAAGTACGCCATGGTGAAAATTTTTCAGATACAATGTAATTCATTTTCAACATTTAGGAAGAATCTTATAAAAACTGATCATTTTTTTCATGAATTTTGATTCAGATTCTGTGAAGACCATGCATCAATAAGTCATTACAATAAACTTAAAGATTTAGTTGTACAGTATATATCTTGTCCACTAAAATGATTTGCTACATGTAATGATGTACCTGTATGAGATAATAAAAGTTGTTTTTTTTTTAAATATTCAAAATAAAATTCCGTGGAGGCACTGACTCACCATGCCAGGAGAAAATGAGTCTGTATTTACGAGAGTAAGGTAGACCGGTGACACAACCATGGAGGGTTTTGGCTGCAAAAGTAAAATGTACCCTATAAACATGTATATATATATATATGTACATGGTTTGAATATCAAACCATGAAGGGCGAATATCACACGTGGCAAAAATAACCTGTATACAATATGCTCCCCCTTGATTATTTCCTCATCACCTTCACATCAATTAGACCATGCAGGCTTCTATTAACCATTCTTATCAACAATTCCTCTCTGAATGGAAATTTTGAGCCACTTTATACATGTAGTAGCTTACCATGATGCACCATACAGATATAGTAGTTTATATCCGCAGTTTCCTCATCCGACTCGGATAAACTATGGACACTGAGAGGGGACGGATTCTGGAACAAAGAATGGCTAGGATACTAAAGATTTGTTAAACTTTATTAAATCTAGAAATCTTCAAATGTTATCATAATCACATATTATTTATAAACAGCTACCAAAGATTACATTCATTTGATTATATGATTTTGAATCATTTGGATTGAACTGCAATAAAGATATCAAAGATCGAAGGAAGTGTTAACACCTTTAAGCAATATGCATGTTCCAAACAAACATTATCTTTTACCTAGTATATTTTTCCAATTAAAAAAAAACAACACAACAAACAATAGCACATTGACTTAAACAAGAATTCAATTTAAATCATACTGGCCCTGGCGATTTTTTGCTTCGTTTGACTGGTGATCGCCGATCTATGGTGTAAGGTGTCTCCATCTTCTGGTAACAGATGCAGAACGTCCCATTGGCCAGAGTCAGAACAACCATATTGAGGTACGAATCTGAGAGTTATACAATAAAATGCATTAAGATCTCAAAACCATTCCTAACATATGAACTAGCAAGTTTCAAAACTCATCTGGAGAATAGAGTGTCAGTCTATGTGTGTATTTATACATTGTTATTTTACAGCTGACAGTGAAATATCAGGGTTCACGATAAGACATATGTCCATCTTAAACTCTAGACTTCCTCATGTATATACTGAAAGCATTATTTGCTAAATCATTATGACAAGAGTCTAGCATTTTGAAATTAATACAGTAAATGAATATTAATTGTGTTGTTTCACTGATAGGAAATGTTGACAAATCCACCAGTTTTCATTTACCGATAAAGAAAGGAGATTGGAATAGCACATATTCTGGTGAATTTTCACAGTTCAAACTATTTGCAATTATAATTTTGTGAAAGTTTTGTTGCTTTACTCTTTGGCAATTCTTTAATCATCAAAAATAACATTTCATCATACTTAAGTCACCAAATATATAGAATATACAGTCAAACTTTGTTATCTTGAACTAGATGGGGCTTTTGAAAAACTTCGAGATAACCAAGTATTCCAGATATCGAGGGTAAAATACATAAAAAATAGGTGGTTGGGACTTAAAAATCACTTCGACATATCCATTGTATTTGAAATATCAGTGTTCGAGATATCGAAGTTTAACTTACTACATTACAAAAATAAATACATACAACTGATGTAGAGATAATCTGAGATAATCTGAGTATAGATACATACCAGGTATCCCACAGTCCAAGTTATCATTGGAATATTGGACTCTAGTAATAAATCAAAACAAGTTGTTTTATAAACAAACTGAGTTATGGAATAGCTGAGTCATGCAAACATTAAATTTAAGAACATTAGCTCTCTAATGAACATTCTCTGTAATAGTAAAATAGTTGGACTGCAGTAATCAACTTTTACTGTTAATCATAAAATTAATTCTGTTTATGTTCTTGTAACTTACTTTGATGTAGATTTGATATGAGGAAATGGAAATTCTATTGGAATATCCAACTGAAAGAATCAAGTTAATCTGCCTGAACACTAGAAACCACAAGAAAGCAAGACAAAAGATAAGCATTTTTTCATAAATCACAGATCCTACAGATTTCCTTTAAAAAAATCCACCTTTTTCTGTTATTTCAAAAAGAAATAATATAAATGGCAGTATCCAAGACCAGTAATATGAAATATCATTATTATGCATACCAGTAATACAATGTTGTTAAGCTATACTAACAATGTTGTAATGGTGTTATGTTGTTATACTCAACTCACAATGTTGTCATGCTGTTACTGTTATGTTGTTATTCTCTACTCACAATGTTGTCATGGTGTTATGTTGTTATGCTCTCCTCACAATGTTGTCATGCTATTATGTTGTTATGGTATACTGTGGTTTCATTAATTTTCGTGCGTATCAATTTTCGTGGATTTTCTAAAAACCACAGTTTCAAGGATACGTAATTTCATGGCCAATGATCCTATCAATACAAAATATTAATTTAAATTGAACTTCAATGAACATTAAATTTCGTGGATCAAATTAACAACGAAATCCATGAAAATTGGTACTCAACGAATATTGATGAAACCACAGTACTCACAATGTTGTCATGCTGATTCTGTTATGTTGTTATACTAAACTCACAATGTTGTCATGTTGTTATGCTGTTATGCTGAAAATGTTGTCATGGTGTTACTGTTATGTTGTTATACTCAAATCACAATGTTGTCATGGTGTTATGCCCAACTCACAATGTTGTCATGGTGTTATGCCCAACTCACAATGTTGTCATGCTGTTACTGTTATGTTGTTATACTATACTCACAATGTTGTCATGCTGTTACTGTTATGTTGTTATGCTATACTCACAATGTTGTCATGCTGTTACTGTTATGTTGTTATGCTATACTCACAATGTTGTCATGTTGTTATGCTGTTATGCTGAAAATGTTGTCATGGTGTTACTGTTATGTTGTTATACTCAAATCACAATGTTGTCATGGTGTTATGCCCAACTCACAATGTTGTCATGGTGTTATGCCCAACTCACAATGTTGTCATGCTGTTACTGTTATGTTGTTATACTATACTCACAATGTTGTCATGCTGTTACTGTTATGTTGTTATGCTATACTCACAATGTTGTCATGCTGTTACTGTTATGTTGTTATGCTATACTCACAATGTTGTCATGCTGTTACTGTTATGTTGTTATGCTATACTCACAATGTTGTCATGCTGTTACTGTTATGTTGTTATGCTATACTCACAATGTTGTCATGCTGTTACTGTTATGTTGTTATGCTATACTCACAATGTTGTCATGCTGTTACTGTTATGTTGTTATGCTATACTCACAATGATGTCATGCTGTTACTGTTATGTTGTTATGCTCTACTCACAATGTTATCATGCTGTTAGTATTCCGAAATTATGCTCTACTTACAATGCTGTCATGCTGTAAGTATGATGTTGTTATGCTGTACTTACAATGCTTTCATGATGTAACTATAATGTTGTCATGCCATACTTAAAATATTGTCATGATTTATATGATTACTCTGTTGCTATTGATACCAACAATGCCATATAAATACATTAAGCTGTTTTGCTGTACTTCCAATGTTGTCATGCTGTACTTACAATTTTGTAATGCTGTACTTCCAATGTTGTCATGCTGTACTTACAATGCTGTCGCGCTGTACTTACAATTGTGTAATGCTATACTTACAATGTTGTCATGCTGTACTTACAATGTTGTCATGCTGTACTTACAATGTTGTCGTGCTGTACTTACAATGTTATCATGCTACACTTACAATGTTGCCAAGCAATATTAACAATGCTGTCATGCTGTACTTACAATGTTGTCATGCTGCGAGTTCTGGTAGAACTGCACACAGGACACACTTGGGGCAATGCGGGCCCTCTCCCCCTCCCCGCGCTTGACGTAGTGTAGATAGTACAACCGTTGATGGACCACGTCCCACTGACACCAGAAGAATCGCTTGATCAGCTGCTCGGTTCTCGGCTGGTCTCTCATCACCTTCACGTCGAAGTTAAAATTGTAGATTGATTTACATGGTAAAATAAAATTGGTCCTGCACATGTAATTGTAAATTATATTTTCCAGAACACTTTCATGATCATGGTTTCATAAGTCAATCCTTTCACATGTGAGGTTACAAGGATACAAATTAAGCATCAACAAGATGAAAAACAACAGACACTGCTGCAAGATTCTTTTTGTCAAATTGTCATGCAAATGTATTTCAGTACATAGGTATTTTGTTTCTCTGGCAAAACATTTCAATGATGATAATGCAGCAGATATCATGTTTTACTTTTATTGCAAGTTTTGAGAAAAGAATAACAACTTTCTTTTTGAAAATAAGGTTATCCCCTTTTCAATATGGTAATAAATTTGGTTATTGTTGCAGCAGTTGAAAGCTTACAACAGTGCTTTAGAAATTTAGCATAGCTTATAACAAATCTGAGTAAATTAAGAATTCATTAACTTACCACTCCCTTTTCTCCTACTCTGCCTAACTTTATGTGATACAGTCCAACAGCTGAAAATTAAAAGATGTTACAATTTAATTCACTCACTGTAAACATCACAGCATTACATCATTAGTATTATTACTTATTAGGTTAATTACTGACTCACTACGGAAATATATTGGGTTGATCAATTTCACATATGGCGAGGCGAAGCTATTTCCTTAGAGAGTCAGTAACTAACCTAATAAGTGTTTTGTTTTCCCGAGGACTATCAAGCAACATATTTATTCACAAATAGCGATGATCTACGCAAAGCCATGTACAAGATGCCTAACACCTCGTCCAATTTAACTCATTTAAACTCTTCAAATTTTCAATCTCAACTTTCAAATACTCTTTAAAAATCTTTGCTTCACCTATGTTCACTTACAATGTTTTGTTGCTATTCAATTTTAAAAGTTTTCTCCCTTTCCTCTGCAGAGATTTGAGCAAATTTCGACGATGCCATTTTGTTCTGCTCCAGACAAAACAATGTGACGTCAATATTCTAAGGGCAACTACTCTAATTTTAAAGAATTTCAAAGGGCAAATACTCCAAATACTTTAAGAACTTACAGCATGCAGTTTATGTATTAAATACTATGAAATGTCGAAATGAGTAAGGGAAGTGTCGGCCAATGACGGACATATTGCCTCAAATTATTTCTCACCAAACAAATATAGAGATATATGAGGCAATCACATGCTATGTCTAAACCAATGAAAGTGTGACATTTCAGTCCAAGGGAAAACAATGATACATGTAGTGTGTCCATAACAGTTACTGTGCTTTCGTTAATGGTCATGGGAATGTATTTTCTTGGATTTTATTGAAACATACCTGTAGATTTATAGAATCCGATATGTTAATTTGTTGACCTATCTCTTAACCAATAAATATTGCACGGGGCAAAAATAACCCTGTATACAGTATAATTATGACAGCACAGCATTCAATGATTAGGTCATGTACTCTGTGCTTATGGCGTATTGTGGTTTCATCAATATTCGCTGAATACCAATTTTCGTGGATTTCGTTGTTAAGTTTATCCATGAAATTAAATGTTCACTGAAGTGCAATTTCTACTATCAATTTATTGATGGGGTCATTGGCCACGAATTTACGTATCCTTAAATTGAAACTGTGATTTTCACTTTATCCACGAAAATTGATACCCTTGAATATTAATGAAACCACAGTATCTAATATGAAAGATTATCTGTACTGTACCTCCATGAAACACATAAATTACACTACATTCAGCATATTCATTATCAGTTGAATAAATTTTGAGTAGTTTATATGCAGCATACCTTACCTTTGCAGCGTGACATTTATCATGCGTGAATTAATCTATTTACAGCATGCATTACAGTGAATATATACTCTCTATGTAGTTTTACAATGCAGCTGGCCATCATTATGAGTTGAAGAAGATGACCTGAACTCTTTTTGCAGCAGAACTTACAGTGCAGCAGCATAGATGACATTTAAGAGAGATGACCAAAACTCTAAGAGCAACATAACTTACATAGCATTCTATAGCAGCTTTAGCTTATGATATTAAGAGATGACTTGAACTCATATGTGTGCATCATAATTTACAGTACAGCAGCATAGTTTATATTTTAAAGAAATGACTGGAACTAGTGAACTCTATATGAAGCATAACTTACAATACAGCAGCATAACTTACACTTTATATATATATAACCAGAACTCTTTGTGCAGCATAACTTACATTACAAAGGCACAGCTCACACTTTATAGCTGCTTGACCTAAACTCTACGAAAAGCATAACTAACAGTATAGCAGGATCTAACACCTTATAAAAATGACTTGAAGGTTATGTGCAGCATAACTCACATTCCCTGTGGAGCATGACAATGAGATGGGACTCTCTATCTGACTCCTGGATGTCGTACAAGAACTGTACTTTGATGAACTGCTGTCTCTCCAAGTTAAGGGAGAATACTCTGGTACTGGTGGCCTGTATCTCAGCGAGGAACACAGTGTAGATGTCTGCAAATAAAGCACGTTCCCTTTTATCTTAGTAAGTACAGCCAACAGCGATATAAAGTCTCTCGTACATCTTTTCAATCACATGTCCTGTTAAGGAGGTATTAGACACCTCCATATTGTGCACAGAAGTATTTTTCTTGTGAGAAAAAGAATGAAATTCACAATAACATAATATTTTTCCTGCACAGCCTTAATGTCAAACAGTGTAGTGCATTAGGTAAAAGTGTCAGATGTTCTGAAAGCCATAAATTTGAAACCAGCCATAGCTTTCACAATTCTTACCTTCATAAAAAGTTTGAAAATGCATATATTTTATGGTCAATCATTGTACAATTTGAAAACTATAAAATAAATAATCTGTATATACCTTTGCCTGGCAATTTAGCTGCTAGAGAGTCCTCTCTGTTTAATACGGTAAAAGCTGAAAGAAAATTAATTTAGTTCGTGTATATTTACATGTAGATATTTGTCCTAAGTTATTTTAAAGATATTAAGTTTGTTGCCCTTAAGTTTATTTTCTGACTCTTTTGATAAAGAGTCTAATGTAATAAGCAAAGATCACTGATGAAGAGGTGAACACCAAATTAGTTGTCATCAATGTATTATTAGGTTTTTTGTGTGTTTAAATTGTTGCCTTTTTGGCAGATCAAATAAAAAAAAAAAATTTAAACAGCAAAAAAATTTCAATTGAAAACAGATTCAATTTTTACCACAAATTTAAAAACAACCTAAAATATAAAACACTCCTATTTTTTAGCTACATAGACTGAAATTCACCAAACGTTTCTGACGCCAAAATCCACATTTACTTGATATTTGGTTGAATACCTAAGAGTGATTTCCCTTGGTTGACAGAACATGACACAATGTGAACTCTCTGGTTGTAAATCCATAACACCTACAATATCGAAAAGGATTCTAATAGAGTTGATTAAAATAAGAAATTGATTAATGTCGAAGAGAGACATGGCTGCATTTTAAAGTAATAGTGGTGTTATTGTAGGTATAAATGACAACAACATCCTATCACATTAACACAATCCTGATGTATGGATTTATAAATATTTTTTTAAAAAACCTGAAAAATTGAAGGTTCCTTACATCATGTTTCTTCTTGATAGGGTCATACAGTCCCACATGAGTACATATTGCTCCCTGAAATAGATTCATTGAAAGTAAATTCATTGAATGAAAATTAATGGCCATATTGGAGAGGGTTATAATCCGCAGATGTACATGTAAATTTTAATTTGCAGTATGTAAAGTTTCACAAATTTTTTAATGTGTTTTCAAAATTTGAATTGAAATAAAAAAAAAATCTAGATTTTTTACATAGCCTACATGTACATGTATACAATCATGTAACTATTAATCTATTATAATGGAAATTATACAAAGTATTCAGTAGGTTCAATACAGCCACATTCATACCATACCAACCCTTTAGCTCCATAGGTTAAGTATTGGTTTTTAACCAAACATTCATGAGAGTGGTCAAATCCCCACCTCTTAATGTTTCTTATGAGGACATTCAACTTAATATGGACTTAATTACCTAAGCAGGTTTAATTGCAATTAAACCTCTTATTATTTTTAGTTACTCAACAATGGAAAGGTTAAAGATGACAATGTACCAAAAAAAAAAAGAAAATACTACCCCAATTTACCTTGCTGCTTTGCGTGACATCATCCCACGTAAACAAGATGTTTCCATTCTTTTCTTGGTTCAAAATTCTTGGATGTTCTGAAGTAATGATATTACTATAGTTATATAGATCGGATGAATGGAGCTGAATTTAATCCTCTGCTGTCAGACATTTGTAATTTGTAATGGTCATTAACACATTTATATATTTAAATCTAGTCTTTTTTAATATATTTATCTCTATTCAATAACTTCTAATATATCACCTATTAAACAGTATATTGATAAAACAGGTTGAGAACAATTGGCCAAATGGGATATAATAGCCCGTTTGGGATATACCAGTATTATCCCAATTAAGTGGGATATATATATTTAAGTGCAAAAAATGAAAAAAAAATATTTTGTTAACAATAAGGAAAATCCGCATTAGGATAGACGAAATGTAACAACTTCTGGTAAACAACTTTTTCTGTAACCATATTATTATGGAGATTGATCCCTCAGTATATCCAAAACTTCTTGGGGATCAATCTTGCAAATTAACTTATAGGTTTATAGGAAAACTTGCTAACCAAAAGTTGTTGCCTGTGATATACATTAAAGGAACATGGTCGTCATTTTTGTTTAATTCTATTTTTCTGTTTTTATTATTTACAATGCTTTAGAAATGCATTTACTACGACCAAATGAAATTTGAGTGTCAGTAGTAAAGTTATAAGCAAGATACAGGGCTCACAATTCTTCGTCATGTAAACAAGGCTTGTGCCATGTTTTTGTTTACATTAGTTCAATATACCAGTAAGCGTTCTTTTTCAAACTGATTTGTCTATCTTCTTATTCATTTTAAGCATTAAAAATCAGATCCTTACTTTTACCACAATCATTTCAGGTCTAAAACTGGAGTTCTCACTTCAATGTTCAAAAGGTAAACAAAACCTTTGTTTACATTATTAGCAAAGAATTGTACACTCTTCAACTCGCTTATAACTAAGCAAATGGCACTCAAATTTTGGTTGCCCATTAAAAATGCCTTGCTGAAGTAATATAAACATAAAAATTGGAAAAATAATTTTTGACCAAATTCGTGACCATGCCCCTTTACTGCTGATTTATATCAAAAATTTTAATTTTTTTACCCTTTAAATTTAGATTTCATTTGGAATATTATATCCCAAATGGGCTATCATATCCAATTTTGGCGATTGGTCCCACTTGTTAAAGGCTTATAATTAAGTGTCATATTTTAATATTTCAATATTCTTCAAAATCATTGACAAATTTTTGTAAACATATCAAATTGTCTCATTAAAAATTGCTATTCATATTAATAAAAAGATTCACACACAAAATTTCTGTCAAGTTGCGTGGGTCACTCTTTTTATCCTTTAATTGATTTTGACACATACCCGTGTCGTTGGCTGTTGCTGGCAGCCGCTTTTCACGTCGGCGCTGTGCAACAAAATCAGCGGCATCCACCACTATGTTGCACACCTTTCTTAATTCTATCATCATAAATCAAACATTATCCGCATTTTAATCTCATGACCATGTACCAGAAAGTACACCTCTTTTTAGTTTCAGTTTCAAACGGAAGTAAACAAACGCACGTGATCGTTGCTGACCCTGATAGGAAGAGGCGTGGCAAAAAATATTCGTTTTTATTACAAGGTTGCAAGTTTATGACAACACTGCCTCAGATGCCCTTTGAGATTATATCGTAACAAGGAAACTTTTTGATATACTTGAAACAAAGAAGAAGACGAAGAATGTCACAACTGTAACATCAATGAGCATGTATTTCAGTTATCAGGATTCATAAAAAAAAAACTACCAGGGCATGTAAAGCGAAAAATGATTCTTGGTTGGCCTATCGGTAAAGAACGGTAACTCGTGTTCCATTTTGTGTGTGGATATGAGATCTTCACACGGGAGTATGCCATGAACAATTTCCTGTATTACCTTTGGAGATTTAGTGCCTATGAAGATGATGGCGAATATTCCTGCGGAACTAAATCGTTTTTGTACCTGTTCCAAGCGCCTGCGGACCATTCTTACTGACACTAAGCGATGTTTTGACGACATTAACGAGGATGGGAAACAAGAAGTGGGTGAGTGCTGAACTTACTTTCTTTTCAGTTGCATTAACTTTCTAAAACAGAAATGTTCCAAAAATTAGCCGTTCTTTCATTTCTGACAAATTTCTTTTTGTTGAAATTCATGGTATATGAAACTTGCAAATACATTATTGATAAGATTTTATAGAAATAAATATTCAGTGCATTGTAGATTGTATTTGATAAAACATTGATTTCAATGCCCATTGTTTTTTAAAATACTCAAAGTCTCAAACTATAAATAGGATTTTCCCATGATATTCTAATGTCCAGATATTTTGACTCACTTGTATCAACAACAGTGTGTATCATAAATCTGATCAGGGATAATTTTATTGTCTTTACAGGGTTGATATTAATTAAGTAGGTTAATTTCTCTCAAGATGACACAAAAATTCTATAGTATTTATCAGTGGATAGTTTTTTTTTATGAGAGAGAGAGAGAGAGACTGAGAGCTCTTAAAATTCATAGGGTTTGTTAAATCTAATGCATAGAAGGAAATTATTCGAAAAATTTTTAGTGGAATTGCAACAATGCACTAGCTCCTATTTGACATACATCTAAATAATGGTTGATTGTTAATTTCAATTAGATAGTCCCTTACTTTTTTTCCTTTTCACCCTTTCATGCCACTTATGAACATGTTCATTACATGTAATTTCATCCACTTGTTGCCATTGTTCCCTAATTAGGTTGTACTTGGGATTCAAAGGGCAAAAAAAAACTCCTTATGGTGCAACAATACAGTTGGCGTCTTATTACAAAATTATGTCTTTGAGAGAAAGATATTCGATAAAAGTAACTCTATTTTTTTTAAAATATTAGTCAGAGAGTTGCCTATCTTGTTATAAGGCTCCAAGCTCGATATCATGTATGTTCCAGCCTAGTGAGTCTACAGATACACCCAATTTTCATGGGACACTCCATAGTTTGATATAAACCTTCAACTTGTTAAACCCTGGCAAGTAGATGCCATATACAAAAAGAAATTAATTATTGTGAAGAAAACTTAAGCACCTCATGATTTAATTAATATAAATGTACATTGTAAACATAGATAGACGGGGATTAGGAATTTTTGTCCTTGAAATGCTGAATGATGATTATTGATGCAGCACATAAGTAGATTAAGTACAAGAATCTGTCTACCAGTTCCATGTGTACAGTGTATTGATAAAGATGTTTTCAATGACATGTATCCATTGGCAATATATTGCCCTAAATATCATACAGTTTTTTTATGCAGATGATTAATTTTCAAAACTGCACTCCTCTATGTGCAGAGGCCTTTGACACCCCCCCCCCCCTTAAAAACTAAACTCATCCCTCACACCCCTTATTAGGAAAATTTCTGTGTGTTCGCACTTATCCTCATTTATCAATCTTGTAAAACATTTGTTTTCTTGAGCTGGGTTATAAGACTTTGTAGTACTCGCACTTGCTGATATAGCATTCTGGAAATTGGAAATTATTACTGCGTCCATATCATTTTAAGTCACCATATCAATTTAAGTCACCAGATGGCATGCACAGTTCTGTCTACATCATAAATCAGGCAGGTTGCAATTACATGGGTTAATTACTAATTGTGGTTGTCATAAGGTTAATGGTGGAAATTATAGCACCGATATTAAAGGCCCTTAATGATTTATGAACAGTCTTTGACAGATTTAATATGATTAAAAATGAATATTAATTTAACTGTATGAAACTTGTTAGTTGCTTGAAATACACACCATGAAATATAAGATATAATGGTGTATTTGTTTCTTTTTCGCATTTCAGAATTTGCAAACATGGAGATTTTTTTAATTTAGGAGTTTTTTGCAGTTTAAAAATTTCTCTTATTATCTTTATAACAAAAAATACTGGATATAATTTTTGCGCATTGAATATTTTGCAATATAAAAGAGGTCGCAAAAAAGTGAAAATTAGATCATCGTGAAAATTACGGGATATACGGTATGGTCTCTTATACTGGAGGTGACTAGGTTTCTTTTCTTTTGTCTATACTTCCAACAATATCTCAATATGTCCAAGTTGGTTTTTCATCAATTTTTGTTTTATGTGTTTTAGTTTGAGTTAATTTTAAACTTGCTGGATAAAGCTTCCAAAAACAAGGAAGTCTGTCACTGATTAAGGTTGACTTTTGTCCCAATTAATCAACAGGTGCATGTACCAGCTAAAGTAGATCAGTCTTACTCTAAGATCAAACCACATTTTTTCATTAATTGATTTTGTTAGATAATTGCCAACTAAAAGTACCGCATCATTTAATCAGTGGGGACTGGTTAGGTTGTATTTTGTTTTCTTATGATTGACTCATTAAGTGCCATCTAGTACATTCTGTGTCATTTGGTCAGTGGGGACTAGTTTGGTCAGGTTGTGTTTAAATTTCTTATGATTGACAGGAAAAGGGTGCTTTGTTTCGTCTATAAAAAGTGTTATCTATGCAGTACAGTGTTGTTGAATCGGTCTTCCTTGTCTAAACAATAGATCCTTAATATATGAACTAAGGCAACTAGTATATATACTTATGACAAAAATGTGAAGGCCACGGATCACAAATTACTGGTACATGTACAACTTGATAAATTGCAGTATAATTATCCATTACTGTCAGTACACATCAGTCTGTTTTCTCTATCCTTGGACAATAAGTAGAGGGCACACTTCGTAGATACAAGAGAAGGTCAAGGATATTAAGATAAATTGTTAAGTGCTGTATAGAGAGACACTGTTCAGTGTTAGAGGGGCCTGCTATATGTATGTACACCCTGACTGATAATTCATCTAGTTTCCTTCCTTCTGCTGGTCCCCCTTTCCCCCCTTTGAACACACCCCTGAAATCACAGATACACAGGCACAAACACATGTGTACTAAATTCATTCTTTGTTACTTTATGTGTGCACTCATACTATTTCTTAGATCTACTGTGTACTTTTAAAAAAGTGTATTTTACAAGAGTAGAATGAAGTTAAAGCAGATGAATTTCTTTGCAATTGGTCAGGCATAATTAGAATTACATTACACAAACAATAAACATGATATTATATCAAAAGTTCCACGTTGACATGAATTTTTATAATCATTGAGGGATGCACAGTTACTTCCAGCATAACTTCTCCAAGAAAAGGATTGACTTCTCCACCGAGTCACCGACAGCACTAGTTATGGAGGATTCTTGTATGTCTCCATTATATTGTAATCGCTGTAATTGATGTTTACTTATACAGCTAATGGAAGCTCCACTGTCAACCAAGCACTTGATGGGTGTATTCTGCAGTTTGGCTTCGACAAAGTTCCTCTCCATGGCTGCAGTGAACTGTAATTCGGGTGTCCCTTGGGTCATGCAGGAAAGTTGAGAACATCTCCTCTTCTGACATAACCATCCCTGGGAAACCTTTCTTCGTCCCATGACTGACTTCAAGTTTAGAGCTAGTCTGAAACTATAAGAGAGTAGTCAGTATCATGGAAGCCAAGATGGACTAGAATTTGCATGTCATTTACAAATTTGTAAGCAATTAACATAGAAGTCAGAGATGAAATGAACTTGAATTATCTATACAAAGTGTACATTTTTGTTTCTTACACAATTGAAAGTGGAAGAATATCAACAAAGTTGTACTTATCTTTCAGTAGTATGTGACTCCCCTTTGGACAGGTCTGGCTCTAATTCATCTCAATCATCGAAGTATCTTTATAGACTAAAACTATCCTGCCTATTGACTGTGCCTTCTAGCTATAGTATAAAGCAACTATGCATACCCGGATTCTCCACCACATCTGTCACCGAGGGGAAAGGGCACTAAAGAGTAAGGGGAATTAACTTGTATAGGCCCAACCCAAGAGACAGGGGGTCAGCCTAGTCAATAGGCTTAAATTGACCTCTAAGTCGAATATGCATAGAGCTATAACTCGAAGGCAGGTTTCACAATTTATTGATCAAGTGATTTTATAAAATATCAACAATAATCAAATAAAATAAAGTCAAAATAGAACAGGATAAAAATAATTATTTCTTGTAAAGCCAAATGAGTCAGGTTTGAATTCAGCTCAATGTTGCTTAGTCTACTGACGGACTGGTGGACAGTAACTAGATAGTCAGTATGAAGACATAAGCAACATGAGGTAGCGGCCAAAAGTTTCTGACTGAATTGAATAAATTTCTAACTGTATTTATATTCTAAAAGATAATGAAAGTGAGGCACAGTACTCATGATAATTACTCAGAACAATTACATTGACTAATTGGGGATAATAAGGAGAGCAGACTGACCCTCGCTAATTAATTGTCATCTGGCATGAGTTAACTCTAAAACACGTTACTCAAAATTACGCACCATGACACATGCTACATGAATAAAATCAAAATTTTATTGTCATTCCTGACCACTCTGAAAAGAAGCCCTCAAACATTTATATATATTTGTATACTTTGAAACTCTAAAGATCTACAATTTTAGCTCATGTATGTCTTTCAATGCAGATATTTAAAAAAAAAAACTTTAATAATCTATTCAAAGACATTTTGTTGTGACATTTCTCCTACTAGAAAAATTGGTTTTTTAGCTGAAAAATATGTCTTCTTCATTTCCATTTGCAAACGTGTCACAAGAAAGATATGCTTGACATGTGATTGAAATAAACAAGACTTGACCCGACACCATGGGGTCTCTGTTTAAAATTGAAACATATGACTTAATAGTTGAAGGTCATTCAACTCAAGTGCAAGTTAGTACACAGGTCCGGTTTCAGTTGGTCAGAATCATCAAGAAATGTACTAACATCTATTTATTAATGATATATGTGATTTTTTTTGGTATAACTAAGTGGTTTTAGGGAGTTTTTTAAATTAATCATTAAATGTACTTAATTATAATCTGATTTTATTTGATCTTTGATGAGATTTTTTAAAACATGTACTGGTACTCTAAGTACTAAAAAATGAACAACATGAAACATATTTTCTTGAACATCATTTAAATGGCAATTCAGGCTCATATCAACCACTTTACCTGTTTAAGATTATGTGGAAAAACAGAGCTAAAATAATGACATGTTCAAATTCATAAACTTGGCATTACAACTCTTTTATCAGTATGACGTTTTACTTTTTAATGATTTTTTTCTCAGCAATTTCCTGATATAAACCATGCGTGACATAGACGAATGTAGCAATATATTTCTGTACGACTGAAGCCGACCTTGTACGAATCACACTCGCCTTTGTAGTTCCTATAGTCTTGTGACTCAAGGCTCCTAATAACCATATCAGGTGACCTAAGGTCGCATAGCTATCTCTAAATAACCCTGAGTGGCAAGAGCTTATTCATTTTTTTTTAAATTCCGTAGGATTTATGCATGACAGATATCATTTTAACAAAAGATTTAACTTATTGTACTCCTTATTAATTTTTTTTATTAATATTAAAAATTATTTAAAGAGAGAGAGAGAAAGAGAGAGAGAGAGAGAGATTCTTTGCAAGATTTTCATGGCCTGCTGATTTTTTAAAGTAAATGAATCATAATGATCAGTGCTTAAAGGTAACTGAGGGGACAGAGTTGTTGGGTCGTACATAGGATTGAACATTTTGCAGATTGAAATGACTGGAAATTTTTTTTTCACAAGTATTGAATCAAGACTTATAGAAAGTATGATAATAGAACAATTTCAACAAGACCTTGGACTTTCGGTAGGACATGGCTTTCTATTTTTTGAGTCAAAACAAGTTAAAAATGACGCTGGATTTAAGCGAAATATGCACCAATTGCGTAGTTCTAGCTCAATAGCCAGACAAATTATTTTAATTTCAAAAAGCCATTACTGAGTGGCCTACAATGAAAAAGACAGGCATATGTCACAATACTGTTTGACACAACTACTTCAAGTCTAAACTCTTGTTAAAATGGTTTTCTAAGAACAGTACCCCATAAAACTTATATCTATATATTTATTGTTCTTACTGAAACATTCCATGTCTGGGTTGATAGCCAATATTACTTTGCATATATAACAGGAACTAATAGTGAAGAAATTGCATAATTGATAATGAAAATGTTTTACACCCATGCATTTTATCTGCTCTCATAGGCATGTTACGGAAATCCCAACATTTGTGTTAATTGATAATATCTGTTTTTCAAGTACTTTTTTTTTATGTTGGTATTTATTATTTTTATTAAAGTATACTCAGAAGTGTCATTAAATATATTCAATAGTCAACGTTGATGTACCAGACAGTATGTAAACACAAGACTGAAGTATAATTCTAATGTAGGTGAATTTGAAGCATCCATTTATGTATTGTGTGGAATGGTTATACATGAAGTCACTAAAAATTAATGTTACCAGGTTGTTGGTTTTTTTTTAAACAGTTGATATTATACACTTCTTTTGAATTGAGATGAATACAATTCTGTCAAATCATAATGGTTTATATGTCAACAAACATTTCAATTCTCTATTTATTATTGTTGGGGAAGAGGCCAGATATTTCTTTAAAAGTTCTTAATTGTAAATTTTGGTGTGAATTTTTTTTTTACCAATTAAAAAGTCTTTAAAATTTTAAGGTTATACAAAAATGAATTGTTATTCAAGGTCAAATATAATATGACCCCCCCCCCCCCCCCCACCACCACCAATGCACGCACATTTGATTTTATCATTGTCCAGAAATATTGAATATACAAAGATTCTACTGAAAAAACATGGACATATATGGTTTCTTGATACTGAAATTAATAACTAGGTATTGCCTGATTAAAGTGTGAAGTCATAAGTTTTGATATTCCCTATAGGACAACTGTTCATGGTGGAACTTCTCCAAGAAGAGGAAGAGGAAGTGTTGTCAACGGCAACCAAACCCCCTGGGATTGTGATACTGGGTCAGAACATCTATACAAAAGCCCGACTCATCAATGAAATCTTCAACAGAAACTTGTTTCCCCTGGAGTTCAGCGAATCAGAAAAAAATGGCAACTACCGCTCAGTGCGATTCAAACATGGACACAATTTATCCGTTAGTCTCCAGTTACCGGACGATTACGACCTTGTGGACAACTTGGAGTCGTATAAAGGACCGTGGAAAACGATTCCGCGGAAAGACCTGGAAATAAATGACAATGAGGTCGGGGACCCTGCCCTCGGTCTCGCTGTGCTGGAGGTGAATTTGAACCACGTGCTCCTTCGACACGGAGCCAGGGTGATAGTATCACCCTCCTCCCCCAACTGTGATATAAGGAAGGTGTACACGGACTGTGTGCAGGAAGTCTCGCCCATACTCATCTACTGTTATGAAGATGAAGTCCTGCCAGAAAAGGTGAAGTACTTTAATCAATAAAGTAACTACAAACAGCATCACTTCCTATGAATCCTTCATGGTAACTATGGTGCTGATCTTTCAGGGGAAATATAGCTAATTTGAGGAAGATTTAGTTGGTAGATGGTATTGATGATGTAAATGAAACACTAAATAGCCATTACGTCATATTTCCACAAACTATGTCATTTGCCCTTCAAGAGAGCAGTACTGCAGAAATTGTTAAGGGGTTTATAACTGAATAAAATTTGTATTGTAAAAATCTAGAATACATTGGTACCTTTGGTTTACATACTTGATAAATTGATTTTATATTTTGACACTATATTGAATATTTTAGGATCTTCAGTTATTAAGAGAACTTTCCAATGTCAGCCACTATCAAGCTGTGTGCTTTGTAAGAGTTCCTCCCCCTGGCCAGAAAAACATGGACTTAGATCCCCCAGATGGCGCCCCAACTAGTCAAGAGGATATTCAAAAGAGGCTACAAAGGGAAGTAATACATGAGAAAGAGAGTCATCTAAGTCCTAGTGTTGATGAACCTGTTTATAAGGTCATGCCCGACTCTAGTTATACTAGTGTGCCAAAAGAAATCTTGACAAAAGTCCTTTCAAACTCTGATGTGTTTCGACAACTCTGTAAAATAGGATACTTGAATGATTCACCTGGTGTGCGCAGCATTCAGCATTGTATTGTGTCAGACTATTATGAGGTTGACAGTGAACTTGTAGAGAATTTTGAACTCTTCCCTCAGAAGTTTTTACAGTTTCTACAGCAAATTCTACAGAGGTACTTGGTGAATTCTTCCACGGTTTTGAATAATTCCCATGCTCGCTGCCTCAACATGTTCATTATCTCAGCCTTTGACATGGCAAGGGATATGCTAATTACACCAAAGAAGCTGGAATTTGCCAGAGAAAAGGAAAATGAACTCTTTAAGCAGCTAATGGAGATGGCATCAAAAAAAGGCGACGAAATCAGAAAAATGATTGCAGAGACAATAGGTGATATGAAGGATCAACTGATTCAAAAGGCGGAGGAATACGAGTTTCTAGGTACACAGTATGACATCTTCAGAAGCATTAAAATATACATATAAAATAGCTTTACATGGTCAATACCACAAAACACAGGTAGATTTAAAATATATAATAGAATACCTTTACATCATTACTATCACAATATACAAGTAAAAAATTAAAAATTTTCATAAACCTTCAAATTTTGTTGCAGTACATTGTCAATGTGATAATTTTGAAGAAATAACTCAAATTAGTTATTCATTGCTTGAAATTTCATGCAATAAAATAAATATGAAAAGGGCAATTGTCAAAAATGATTTTTAGCGAGATGATTATGTTTTCTCAATAACCATGTTAACTTAATTTCCAGCTTGCCATGTGATATTAACAATGTTTATTGAATACAATATGTCTAGCAAATTCAAAACTCACATTTATCTTAATCTGGAAAATAAATTAGAAGAGCAGACACATTGACAAGTTCAAAAAGAACAATTCAAAAGAAGATGCGACTTAATTTGTACCTATCTAGATGATTAACAATTGCTGCAATATTTTGTAGGTGTAGATTTCAATGAAGAAGGAGAAATCCTGACCCAGAAAGGTCTGAAGATCTGTACGTACCAAATTCAAGAACTGGTTCTTGGGGCCCTGAACCAGGCAGTGGCCAATAAACTGCTCGAGTCCATCGACATCTTACGCGAGTCCTATACAGGTACTTATGTGAACTCATTCATGGCCATCTACTTGCTGACCAGGCCCAAAACCATAATCTGAGAATAGTTGTTAAGTTTACAGTTTGGTGACTATTACCATTGAATTGACATCATCATTGAATAACAAAATTTTTTTTTTTTTTCATTATTCTTAAAAGTTAATCCACTAATACCTGCAACAAAATTTGGCCCCAACAAATATAAATGACTGATTTTTCTATAGATAGAAATTTTTGTAATGTGAAAAATATTAACCGATATTAAGTTCATCAATCTCAGTGAACACTTTCACAAATTACTTGGATGCCTTAATTGAACTGCTGATGTTTTAAATAAATTAGAATTTTGTTTGCATCAATTAGAAATGATGGATTATTAAGAAATATCTCCATGGGTTCATTTCCACCAAACATTTTTGACTCTGAATGTTTGATCTCTGGCTCTGTCAATATAAGCTGGTCTATAACTACAATGACGTATCATTGATAAAATAAAAAAGCGTAGAGTTTAAAGTGATCATTTATAGACTGCTATCAGGCAGTACTGATAACCGTGCATATGAGGTCATAAGATTTTTCACCAAGTGTTTACAGAATTGTTTTGTTTGTCAGAGGATAAAGGGTTTATGTCATTCTTCCGTTTGCAGTTAAAAAAACCCAAATTAAATTCATTTTGTTTAAAAATGAGAGATTTCCTCAGTTAAATTCCTAAGTTTGACATTAAATCTGACCCACTTTTTTGGGAATATTGTACTATTTTATTTGAACAGATTTTTTTCAAATTGTTATTTTTGCAATATCAAGGCATTATGATTGCATACATCTAAATGATGTATACTACCTCATTAGGGTTTTCAATTTGATGATTAACCTTTTACATGTAACAACTGGATCTATGAAATGTTGTAATTTATCTCTTATTCTGGATTGGCCAGAACATCATGCTCAAATTTGCTACCCTCCAATTGTAAAACCAATTCTCTATATCCATGCACCAAACTAAAAGGTAGGTACATAAATTAAATGGCCGTGCTGTACATCTAGGAATTTAAAATGGAAGTACATGTACTTGAACTTCTCTGTAAATTGTTGCAATATAGTCAGGAAAAGAAGATGAATGCACCAGTTCACAATGCATCAAAAAGGTCTAGCTTCTGGATTTTTTTTCTAAAACTGCTGTTACAGTTAATAAATATTGAGCTGGATGACTGTGGCCATTTTTAGACTGTATTAATTTCCTGAAGAAGAAGAGCTCTGTATTACACGTAATATACAGGAAACTCATTCAATTTTTGGACTTTTTCTTTGCTATATAGTAGTGCATGATGGATAATTTTTTGACTGGCATTGATCCAGCCTCTTTTTATAAATGTTCTAAATTGTGTGGCATTAAAAGTTGTATGTGACCAGCTATCACTAGATTGCTGACCTCACTTTCACCATGTTCTTGGTCATCGGCATTTTGTCTTCTGAACAGACAACTTAGAGCAAGGGTTGTTTTCCTGTTAACCTAGATTAGTTTCACATTGTAGCCATCTGGTTTTTATTTTCGTAAGTTTCTAAATTTATCTTTTCTTGTAACTTGTTTACATGACATAAGAGCCTAGATTTAAATATACTGAATACATGTAAAATAATAGCTATAAATATGATGAAATAAATGTAATGCGACAAAATAAAATTTCTAAATAAAGATACGGAACAAGATAAATCTTTATCAAACAGATACAAGCCCCCTTAGAGCAGATCAGCCATTGGCTCTACCCTATCGTACCGTTATCAGTTATAGATCAGACTTTGATAAATTTTGATCATTGTGTTATAAATGTCAACTCGATTAGTTCATATTTAGTTCATATAGTTTATCAGCGGTAACCTTGGTATAACTATATCTCTGTGACTGATCATCAGCAGTTATTTACCATCAACAGTTTGATAAATTAAGGTTGATGGCTTTGTAGTGTCTGAGTCAGTGGACTATAGCTAGACTTGGATAAAAAGATGAGATCTGATGATAATAGCATTTTCTCTGTAAAAATAAATGGGGCACAGAAAACTGAAATATGACCCTTGAAATTTTTTTTAAAATCCATGTACTGTAAATTCCTCTCTCCTGATGTACCTACCCAATTATTTCTAATGTCATCTCTACAAAACTTTCAAGTTATAAGGAGTTTTTTACTTCTCAATTTAACTTAGGTTCATGTTTGATGGGTTGATTTATTATTTAAAGGTATATTACCTTATACTATGTTGTGATAAATGAGTTATCAGGTTCGGTATATAAATTGTAAAATGACAGAAAAGGTTCTTATAATTAATGAATGAATTTTTAAGTATACAAAACCACCAATTGCTATATTTAAGCTTCTCCGATCCTCAGCCTCAAAGTTTTTTTTTCATTATAAAAGTGCTATTTTTCATTCAAACTTTATAAATGAAATAAAATAAAAAGAAATTTAGAAGAAAAAAAATTGGTAGTACCGGTGCATTGGTGGCTCGAACCCGTTTACTTCTATGTAGTAGATCACCGTGGAACCACTAAGCCAAGCAGTTTGTTGAATGGCTTAGCATAATATTAACACTTCAAGACTAATTAATTTTGTCTATATAAAGGAAAATTTATGCTACGAATAACAAAATTCTGGATAATTTAGAGTTATTGAACATTGCTGAGGATTGGAGATCATTAAAATCTAAATTTTTTCAGTGTTTTAGAAAACTATCTGCAAGACATGTAAAAAAAAAAATGAGATATCCATACTAGTATTACTTTTTTAAAACCAAGGATGCTGTCTGGAAATCAAATTAAATTTTTCATCATTTCATGCCGGGTTCTTTTTTTTCTCTTCTTCCTTGAATAACAAAAATACACATTTGTTTCTATATAGGTACCCTTCAGCGATGCCTGGAGAGTCTGGAGAGAATTGACAAGACAGACGGCAATGGTTCACCGGGGACAACCAGTGAGGCCCTCAAACAGGTTATACAAAAAAAATGTACTATTATATCATCCCTAACACCCCAGCTACTCTATTTCCCAGTTCTTAACAAATGCTTATTTTCATTTCAAAAAATATTTTTTTATGTTAGAAATAATATTAAGTTTACCATACCTTTCTTGTTGGTATTTGAAATTAGTTAAGATTGTATCTCAATGCTTTCAATGAGACCAAATTTTAAACTCTTTTGCTTGTAGCAAAAACAACGTTAAATTCTAGGTTATCTGAAAAAAAAAATACGACTCTTAAAATTTATTTAAGATATTTAAGAGTTAGTATCAATCTCTTTTTGGAAAATCATATTAAAGAATGTTAATAATTTATAAATCCTTGAAATAATATGGTTTTTCAAGCAACCTTAATCAATACATCAACATTAACTTGTTAACAGTTGCAGATAACAGGAAGAAAATTTCCCTCTCTAACATTTGAGTCCATTCATGATATATAGCTTGACGTCATTGTGTAGAATGAGATACCAACTGTAACCACTATTTCTGACTCTGATTTTATACAGATCATGAACGCAGCGTACCAAGTGGAAATCAGTTTACAGTCCAGTTCCTCCTTCATCAGGGTTATACTGGAACGAATGAAACAGGTAACAAAGGATTGAAGTATTGTTGCCTCTCTCTGCTCTTTGTGCGTTCACTAGTCTTGGCCTTACTACAGTAGAGTAGGTAATTGTGTGTGTCAGGTATATATGGGATTCCTACTAGCTCCTACTAGAGGGTTAATCCTTTAGCTTGATTGGTAGAGTGCTGTTTTTGCATGCCAGAGGACCTGGGTTCGAACTTAAGCAAAGGCAATATTTGTGTCTGTTACATTGACACAAGTTTACAGTACAGTTAGAATAAAATGTGCAGACTTTGCTCATTTTACTGCAGTGTTTTTACAATGCATTGTGATTAGTAAACAGTGTTGCATTACAAACTGAGTAGCTAGTGTCAGATTCCTTCATTGTTTTAGATGAGAAATATTCACTCTATAGTCTTTCGGGTAAAAAAAATAATTATCAGTTAAGTAATAATAAAATGTATTCACACGCTTTATTGTCTTTCTGCACTTTCAGTACTTTGATTAAGGCCTTCTTTACTACTTATTTCTCCATTAGCTGGTAATTAAAACATGATGATTAAAAGAATCTCATTAATACATGTATATGGCAGATTACAATACATGAGGAGTTAAAAAAATTCACATTTGCTAGAATTGCACCTAAGCAGTGTGACAGCATCTCTTTTTGTGTAATTAAAAACAACTTTATGCTAATTTTATAGAATGTGATTATGAAGGTCAGTAAAATATAGAATTGGATAATGCATATGCACACAATTATTGTACATTGATTTCCTCATCAAATAATAAATGCCAAATATTTCCTTAATTAAAAGTACCTCTCGTAGCTTAATTTGACTATCTAACTAACCAGGTGCTTGTATTAAATCTTCTCTTATTTTTTGGAATGATTTGTGTCATGGTCATGTAGGTAGAAAAATGCATGTTTAGTGACTGTAATGTCTAAAGGTTAATGCTACGTAGAAAGTTTGGGCAACAGCTGGAAAAGAATGCCACTTCCTAATCAATACATACTAATAATTACATGTACTAATGGATACTCTAGCTAGCGCATTAACAAATCATTTTAAGCAGATCTGCTTAATTTTTCATCAAAAACATTTATATACAACCCTTTGATTTGAGCAATACATGTTTTTCATAAATCTAATGAGAGTATATCAATCGAATATGAAGTCCGAGGTTTTTGTTATCAGTTGATTCATTCTTAAGTGTCCATAAGAACATGTATTGACCAATATTAAAAGGCTATAATCGCTTTATCATAATAAATATATAACTAATACTTTTCAAGATTACTAAAGTAAAATAATTTGTTTATGATTTATATTGATGTGAAGTCGCTATGGTGACATCACAAAGCTGCACATTTCAAAACCTAGCTGTATAGAATATTAAGGTTTGTAAACTTACAGCACGATCATGCAACAAAAAAAGACTAATTATATGCTTTGGGAAATTACAATATTAAAATAATTTTTTGTAATAATCAATAGAAATTAGTTTAATGAATATCTGTAATGTTTGATTAATGCTTGTTGATGTGAAATTTTTTAACCTTGATAAAAAAATAACGTTAACTTCATCCGATGTTGGCATTGTAATTATCATTTTTTCATCCACTGTTATCACATATGCCTTCTTTTAGCTTAACTAACATGGTTGAAACCATGCCATGATGACAAACATATATAAACTGTATTCAATATAACAATCTATCACTACGTCATTGTCAATCAATCAATCAATCTATTAATCAATCAATCTTCCAGCTTGTCCAGTCAATGCCATGGAGCACACAGCCAAAAATAGATTTGGAGTGGAAGAGGAAGGCGGCCTCGGACATGCTGAGTAGTCTGAGTGAGGCCAGGTAACCCGATAAAGAGTACCACCACAAACATTTTATTTGCTGGTCTGTTTAGCTCATTTCATGTTAGGAATCTCAGAAAGAGTCTTGTGTTACGTTCAAAGACCATTGATGCACTTTAGTCTTGCATTAGGTTTTCTATTTCATCAGGTTTCTGACTAAAGAGACTTTACTGTATCATATCCCTAATACCTATACATGTCCTTATATAATATTTTTACAGTCTTGTCTTAAAGTTTGCACAGAGTGACTGTGTTTCACAATGAGATGTGAACATTTTAGAAAATATGTGCATGCATGTGCAAATCTTGGTCAAAATCTTAGTCAGCTCAATGTTCTCAATAACACTGCTGGTAAACTGACTAGATTGAATTCTGAGCTTGATTGTGACATTTATATCTGCTATTTTCAAAGCGAGTATAAGTGAATGAAATTGCTTTATTTGACATCCATTTGATCAAAAAATAATTTTCATAGTTGTATACAATAAGTACGGGTATTCGTATTACATTATTTACAAAATGTAAATACATGTATTCATACTTTTACTTTCTTACAGATTGGCCAAGAATATATCCAGCCAGATCAAAGAAAGGCTGAATAAGTCCCATGATTCCTTTGCGAGTGCTCTGAAACAGTTGGAACAGAAACACTCAGGACGACTGGACCGTATTGAGGAGGGACGACTAAAACTGCGGAAAGTTCACGCCCCGCGAGTAGCCAAGGTCGCTCTGGAGAGTACATCACTGATGGACGTAATACTGAACGGTAAGTTTTATATTTGACTATGACAAGGAATTTTGAAGCACAATTTCACAAAACTTAGTTCCATTTTAAGTGTTCACTTTACGTTGAATAGAAAGTGAGGTGCCATTTCTATTTACCTAAAGAGAAGTAATGGCAAAGGCCTTGTATCTATATTTCTTAAATAAAGAAATATCATCTGAAAAACAACCCTTCAATGTAACATATTTGATTTGATTTTTTGAAGGAATAAAATGAATATGTGTAATATGATGATAATGTGTCCATGTAGATTGCTTATCATTTACTTGTATTAAGTGACATAAGTGACAAAATAACTTTGAATTTTGTAGGCATGCCCCAGATGGGACGAGAGATAGGGCGAGGTCAGTATGGAGTTGTCTACTCCTGCGATTCCTGGGGAGGGTATTCCCCTTGTGCCATAAAATCGGTTGTTCCCCCAGATGACAAGCACTGGAATGACTTGGCTTTAGAGTTTTACTATACAAAGTGAGTTTGATTTTTGTATAATATTTAATTTGAACAAACAACTATAAATTAATTTCATTGTGAAAGAATTTGTTGTCCTTACTCATGGTTTTAAGGTGTATGCACCATGCTCAATGGAAATCCACCCTTATGATAACTTTCTCTACTGTTTCCATACACGTATTAAATATAAAATGCTAATTATAGCTGCATAAATTTAAGAGAAATTAATCTTCACGAGTCATTCGTTTTTAGCTTCTGAACTTTATATTTAGTCAGAGTCAGCTCTTTCATCAGATATCATAAAATGAAAAAGGTTAAATATTCTTGAATTATTTTTACATCTCTTCATACTTTGTCGGGTTTTGATTGACAGGAATATCCCCCAGCATGAGAGAATCGTGGCCCTGCGTGGGTCAGTTATAGACTACATGTATGGGGGAGGGAGCACCCCCGCGGTTCTACTCATCATGGACCGCCTACAGAAGGACCTGTATGGGGCCATCAAACAGGGTCTGGATTGGTTGTCAAGGTAAATATCAAAATAAAAGGTCAAAGGTCATGTTACATCTATGGAGCCATCAAGCAGGGTCTAGGATGGTTTTCAAAGAAAATGATAAAAATAAATGACCAAAGCCCATGTTAATATTAATATCAATTTGAGATTCTCAAGGAATTTAAATAAAATATGTGGCTGTTCCTGATTATAGAAAATTCAGTTTATTTTATTTTTCTCTTGAAGGATTGTTGTAGCGATTGATGTAGTGGAGGGGATTCGATTTCTCCACAGTCAAGGCTTAGTTCATCGTGACATCAAACTTAAAAATGTGTTGGTAGGTACATTAGTAACCAGTAATGCTGAGTTTAAAATATTGTTTTTAAGTTTAAAAACAGTCAAGAATCCATACCTCTTATTCAAAACTGTTTATAGATTTCTTCCATAATATTATTTCAGCTGGATAAAGAAAATCGTGCCAAGTTGACGGATCTAGGTTTCTGTAAACCGGAGGCGATGATGAGTGGGAGCATTGTGGGTACTCCTATACACATGGCCCCGGAGCTCTTCACGGGACGGTATGACTGCAGCGTAGACGTGTATGCCTTTGGGGTTTTGTTCTGGTATGTGTGCGCTGGAAACGTGAAGCTACCTGGTGCCTTTGAACAGTGCGCCAATAAGGATCAGCTATGGCAGAATGTTAAGAAAGGTACGCTAAACAATAATAAAAACTTTGGTAATATCAAGGATTAATATAGAAGAACTGTACATTCTCACTTTTCGGGGATGAATACACTGTATACCTATGTGTAATTTTTAGTGCAATACAAAATTAGTACCCTTTCATCATAATGGCATACAATCATTGGGAGAAGATATTTTCTGCAATTTCATGATTTAAGGAACCTCTTGTTTCCAGAGCAGAATTAGATTTTTTAGCATTACAATTTATAGAGTTACAGTTCGACATGCTCTTGCTAATATGCCAAAGCTGAATCCTAATACGGTCAGTTCATATATATTTATGTACCATGACTAATGTATACAAAGTAACAACAACTAGGAGGAGAAAATCAATAGTACATATTACTTATTACTTAAATTACATGTTTGTTCTTCAGCAATTTTGAAGTTGGCATATTTTTATGATTTTATTGTTTGCATGAAGGACTACGTCCAGAAAAGTTAGCGGTGTTTGATGAAGAATGCTGGACCCTGATGCAGGAATGCTGGGAAGGTGACCCCATGAGGCGCCCCCTACTGGGAAATGTGCAAAAGAGGCTGCAGGATCTACTGTCCACTTACAAGAAAACCCAGGCAGCCAAAGCCAAGACACAGCAGCAGAGCAAGCCGCTGACCAGACGGATTCCCTCCAGCGGATCTAGAAGCCAGTTTGTATCTTGATAACTGAGTGTTGTGTAGACGCGCTGGAGAAGGGGTCAATTAACTCATCTTAAACTAAATTCTTCCGGGCATGTGTGTGATATATGCTTGCATTGAGCCTAATTTAGACAAAGTAGTGCACTCCTGAAAGTTGTATTTGTTGTTGTTATTGTATAGTTAATTCCTGTACGATTTACAAATTGTTTATTAACATCATAGCTTTGTACATGCATGCTTTTGTGTTTTGTTACATTATAATATAATAACCATTACTCTCTTATTTTTAAATGTGTGACATCATCATGTATATATATATATCATACTTCCTAAGAATAAGACTTAGTCCTTAATTCCTATTTTCTAGATTTGAATCCCTATAAAAATAGCTGAATAAAGCTACCGTTTCTGTTATACCAGTCTTTATTTTTTGGACAACATATTTTCTCTTCTTAGGTTAATTCTGGAACCATAAGAACTTGAGGTTGCATAAATAAGGTTGAAAAAGTTTCGTATTGCACATCATTTTGTTTAGGAATACATGTCCATCATCTTCTTATTCTGCTTCTTCTCTCTATATATTAGTGAAATTTTTCTCAGGGTATGGTAAACAAAAAGATACCTCTCTCAGTCTTGTGATTTGTTTGTTAAATGTGTGAGTAGATTTTACGTACTTAACAATATATTCACAGATCCAGAATTTTTTCGGGGTGGGGGGTTGGGGGGTTGGAGAGGAGAGGGGAGAGTCAGATGGATATCTAAGCTTGCCAGGGAGGTAAGAGGCATATTTTTGGTAAATTTTGATATCAAGTAAATTTAAGAAATTTGAAATTACTAGGGAACGTCCAGACCCCCTCCTTCTAGGTCTGTGCATGCATTTTAAATCACATGAATTTTTATAAAACAAAATCCAGAATAGACAAGGCCCATTTTTTTTTTCCATTTATATTTTAAATAGAGCCGCTTATAACCAGCTTGTGTTTAGGTTTGCATCATGCACAATAAACACAGCTGATACACGCTTTTCTTTTTTTTGCTTTTAAATAAAATTTGCCTGGTAAAAGTAGAAAGCTTTAATGCAATTAAAATAAAGCTATTGTATCTATAATATGTAAATGAATGATAGATAGTATTAGTGTAATATTGACATTTTATTTTGATATTTTTTATAATTATTTGCTCACATAGTTGCTGCTTCTATGACAACACTTCTTATTCCTTTTTTATGCATGTTTTTCATTTAATATTGTTAATTCTTCTACCAGTTAATATGAACATTTTTTCTTGTAATAGTCAGAAACATTGCCTCAGCAGATAAAATTTGAAGGGGCGGGGCAGACAGGGCGGGGCACTAGCGCTAGAGCTTCATCTGTCCATTCTTTTTCAGATTCTGTTGCCATCCTGAGTATTTGGAGTCAGGAAGCTTTGACAACTACCCTTTTGTAGAAATTGATGAGCAGCACTTTGAATAACTTTCTTTTGACAGCTTTGCTTTAATACTAAAGCATTAAATGTGCCTGGTTTTACATCAATATTTATATCGCATTGTTTACCAGGTAGAAAAGTATTTCATGTCAACTCTGGTCATGTACTTTGTAGCAATGCTTATAAAATGTTAGATTAATTTTGATATATGTAACCTATTTGGGGTTTAAAATAAGCTCTGTAAATATTGTCATTTTTTAAAATGTACATTCCTAAGTGCTTTTGAAAAGAAATTGTTTTTCATATATTTATGATTATTCATACCTACATATTTGTATAATGCATTAGTAGTACATGTATTTTGTGCAATTCTTTTTACTAGTAAAACTACTTTAAATTTATGCATTATGAATGCTCCACCAATTTCTTGCTTTTTATTATCACATGCAATCATTGACTGATCATGAAAGGTATTTTTTTAATTGTTAAACTTGAGCAATTTTTCTTGTTAAATTCTGTTACATGTAAATAAATGTGTTTATTAATTTTGTATTACATGTATTAGGAATGGTTAACCATTTAAATATTTTGGTTGTTTTGATATATCCAGTTGAATATCAAAATTTTGATATATTGTACATGTATTATGATGATGTATTGAGATTACAGTTCCTTACTTATCAAAGGGTTTTGTTGTTGTTAAAAATCATTGCATGCATGGATCTAGAGGATGGGATGGGACATTTTCTAGATCTGCAATTGCATTGTATGTGCCACACATACATGATATTTGTATAAAGCTATTTTTCTGAGTAGTACATGTACGTGATATGATATTGTTTAACTGTACATTGTACATCTGGCCTATTCTTAAGTTTCATTTTGTTTGAACAAATTTGTACAGTATAAATAAACATTCAAGTTTAGACTTCGATTAAAACTCGCTGTCAGTCTTGCACATGCTTATTTAGCATGGGACAACTTGCTGAATTTTTCTCGTTTTCATGAATAATTCATGCATTATTCTGATTGGTTCCTTCACACTTTTGTAGAGACAGTTCATCTAGTCATATATTGTCTGCTCGAATGAATGTTCTCGTATCATGATCCTTAAAAAAAATCGCTCTCTTATTGGTTAACAGAAAATATTAAACAGTCATGAAAACAAAAAAGTTGGCCAATGGTCAGTAAAGGTGGGGGTTTCCCATGATGCAGTCTGAAATAATTGTTGTAAACCAGTTATGCGCAATCAATAATTTACCTGTATTACGAAAATGTGCTGTCATCTTGAAAATCCACACAGCCCGCATCTAAACTGATAGCGTTTGTTCCTAATAAAAATTGTGAATGTTTTTATTGGTTGTTTGACAATTATTGATGCTGACTCATGTTCACTGTTTCTGTTATTTCAGATTTTTACACCAAATGAACTAAAATTGTTGTAGTCATGAATAAAAGCAAATTCTTTTGTCGTTGTCACATTTAATTTTCCTCAATAGGTTTGTTGGAGCCTTTCGTATATTTTCAAGTCGGATCTTATTCTCGGATCCTCCAAAACTTACTGCTGATGCGGTGCTTACATATATCAAAGAAAGGTTTTTAGGTATTGACAATATGATGTACACCTTAAATGTACCTTGATAGTAAATGCCTTGTTCCGACTTTAAAGGACGGGGCATTAACTGCTTGATTTTGTGAGGACCGATATGTTCATCCGAAGCTTTTCCGTATTGTGGACGGATACGGTATGGTGATTCATAGGTCTCTATAGTGACTGTTTGAGGTCTCTATAGTGACTGTTTGAAAGGGGAGAAACGATAAAATGTATATTTTTTTTTTATAAAACGTGTTTCATTAATAGCTATGAAAAAGGCAAATTTAGATTTATTGTAAGCAAGTAAACATTGAAACGTCAAAAGAACTGGTAGAATCGAAGTACTGAAAGCCGGGCTCTTTTGGTGTGTCTTTATGCATATTGTGTAGTAAAGACTGAAAATCTCTCTCTCTCTCTCTCTCTCTCTCTCTCTCTCTCTCTCTCTCTCTCTCTCTCATGCTTTTAATGTCGGCAAAGCGTCAGAGAGCGACCAAATTTTGTAAGCGGCTATACATAAAAAATATGTCTGTCTAGTAGAAGTTAAAAAGTTCAACAATTGATGCCTTGAATTTTGCAACAAGCATTATATATTCAATCCCCATTTCTTCATCGCGCAGCAAAGAAGTTCATGGAAATTCATGCGCATTGTATGTGTCCAAAATGCATAGTAATGTTTTAAAAACACGTTATTAATAAGAAAACTCAAAAAGATAGACAATTCATTCGAAATTCAAAAAAAAAGAAAAGAAACAAAATGCCAACACTTTTGACAAAACGTGGCTCTTTGTGTAACTATTTGGTATAGCGGAAGCTTTACCTTGACGCTGTTTGGTTTTTTGTTTACTTTTGAAGTTGTGCTATTTATAGTAACATTGGCGATTTGCCTGCCTATAGCCAGGACTCTGCTTTCAGCAGAGCCCGGCTAAAAAGTAGATTTTAATCTGTAATTGCTGCTTTTGGTAATTAGACTATCTATACAATGGACGACACAATTGAAGAATGCTTTGAAAGCATAAATTATCTTTTGTATCTGATACCTAAAAATATTGAAAAAATCCGAAACCTAGAAGTCTGCGCAAAAATCTAATTTTAGCATATTAATTATAAACTGATAAATTTCCTGCCCAATGTAATATCTTTAAATGATTTTTATAATGTTTTTAACCATTTGTTGAACTTTTATATATCGTCGTAAAAGCTTTGAAGAAACTTTCAATTGAAAGTAAAAAGTTTTAATGGTCATATGAGATAATAATCAATATTTTCAAAAGGAAGAAAGAATTCTGTTTGCAAACGTAAATTTTCATACGAAAACATCCTGTAGGATATGCAGGAGTTTGTTGTGTAGTTGGTTTTAAAATATCGATCTGTTCTGTCATTTTTCTTCTGTTACATGTACATGTACTCCGAAAATGTATATGATTCCATCTAAGCACGCTTGCACGTCGAAGAGATTGTGACATCTTATGCCTTTTAATCTCTACAATCTACTTTTAAAATTAGTACTGGTCAATTTCAACTTTAACCCTCCTAAACAGGCACTATTTTTTTTATTATCCCGAATTTCTTAATTTTAACGAAAACTTAACTGCTTTTATATGGTAATGACGTGAATTCTATGGCGAACCGTACGCGCATTAAGTTAACGCGCATGTAACAATTCGTTTTATTATACTTTCGTGTTAAATACTGAAATCTGATTGGTTTAGACGCAGTTGGTAATCCGTTCTATTACCCTCAGCGTTAGCAACACACTTGGCAACGGGTAACACAACGAATTGTTATGTGCGCGTAAATTATGCGCGTACGATTCGTCGTAGAATTCACTTCATTTCTTTTTTAAAGCAGTAAAATTCTCTTTAAAATTAAGACATTCAGTATAGTAGAATAAATAGTGCATGTTTGGGAGGGTGACTGTTGAAATTGACACCCCTCGAAAACCATTGTCAACCTCCGCTTCGCGTCGGTTGACAATGGTTTCCTCGGGGTGTCAATTTCAACAGTTACCCTCCCAAACAGGCAGTACTTATGGGCGAATTTATTGATAAAAAACTAGTTCGAGTTTAAGTTTATGGTTTGATAATAGTTTCATATCTGTTTGAAACCAGTTGGGTGGTTTGACGGTTTAGCACTAAATGGAAAGTTAGTTTAGAAAAATGGCTATCATTGCACTCGCATACCTACTGGATTTGTTCTTGAAAATTAAAGAAGATAATTTTTGAACTCATGTGCATTTGCATGAAAGTCTTTATTAAACAGTGCAGACATTTTTTTCCTGGCAATACCCACATATTAGGTTATTCTGCAAACCCAATGCAAAATTTGCTTTTAACACCATAGTAATATTATGGAAAAGTGAATGCTGCTATGAAAAACTATATTAATATTCATTTTTCTACACGTATATCAATAGAGATCATCTGATTCACTCAAGGCGTTTGAAACAAGTTACAAATGACACTGGTTTCAAGTGAAATATCCACTAATTACTTGGTCTTAGCTCAATAACCAGACAAATCTAGTTGAATGGCCAGCAACAAAGTAGACAGGCGAACTTTTTACATGCATTACAATGTGTACTAAAAAATGTTATGAGCAGATATTTCAATGAATTTTTTTTTATCAACCACTTTGAAAGTTTTTCCTTTGCCTGTTGTAAATTGCAAAGGGTAATTCTCAGTGTTTGTATTCATGGAATCGCTCTCTTCCACATTATCATTTTGGTCAGTACTATTTGTATTACATTTTCATAGATCCTTTAGGACATATATGTTTAACGTTAGAACGATACCCATATGCTGAGTTAATTCTTTGACACATATGCCACACTTGAGTATCAACTTCTCTCTTTCGAACACATCTCCGCCATCTTGAAAGGATTTGAAACCCCCGAAACCGCACTCGAAGGTGGTTTTAGGTTTCCTGGAAACTTGTTTCAGTTTAAAGCCAAAAAATACAAAAACTAGTTTTAGTTTAGAACTAGTTCAAAACCAGTTTTGCAAATAAATGAAAAGTTTGTAAAACCGAATTAAAAACCTAAACTAGTTTTTGATCAATAAATTCGCCCTATATATTATTATACCTCAATATGATTATTCTTATATAACGCGACATCTGATTGGTTCTAGACAATCACGTGACCGGGCGACAAAACGTCGTGTCTCCCGTGGAATAAATATCATGTCACACCTCTTCGGGAATCTCGGGGGGGGGGGGGGGGGGGGGGTCCATCCAAAAGGTATGAAAAAGCCAACATGAACATATGATGTTGACAAATTTGATGAAATAAAAAATATTTAATCATTTAAATTCTCTTTATGCTAAAAAAACCAATTTTACTATATTTGATTCGAATTTATGAAGACAAAGATAGACAATCAGAAAAAAAACCCACCAAAAATCACGACGTTATTGCTTTCCACAAGTCGAAAAATTATTAAAATCGACGTATGTTGTATAATCATTTGTTGTTCGGTATAATAAGACTTTTATTGCATGAAAGTTCGGGAAATATGAAGATTCCCCCAGAAAAATCCGATATTTCCCTCGGACAAAGCCCTCGGGAAATATGGCTTTTCATGGGGGAATAAATCTTCATATTTCCCTCACCATCATGCAAAGTGTATAGTGTTACCCGTTGCCAAGTGTGTTGCTGACGCTGAGGGCAACAGAACGGATTATCAACTGTGTCTAAACCAATCAGATTTCAGTATTTAACATGAATGTACAATAAAAGCAATTGGTACACGCATGACCTAAGTACGACGTACGTTTACTTTCGATCAATTAATGTGATATGTGGAAGGTGAACACATGCGACTTGCTGTCAACGTACGTGTAATGCAAGAGACAACTGAGATCTCCTAACGTCATTCGTGCAAGTCAAATCGTACGATTATCTTACGGGTTCGTAAACCACAAGTGCAGCGTACGTATTCAGATCTCGCAAGGAAACCGTTGTGGTTGTTGTGCATGTCCAACAGCCACCGTGCATGCTTACGGGAAGTGTACGGCCATCCAAAATCGTAAGATACACTTGCGTGTCTTGCAAGATGTTCATTAATCTTCGACCGTAGACCACCCGTAGAAGCACCTAAGACCAGTTGTGACCGAGGCTTTACCATCAGATGCATGTGATCAATAAAAAGTGGATAACAGTACTTTAACGGTATTTATTAATCATAGTTTACACTATCATAATCATATGGCTTATTTTATCACACTTACACCTTCCATTCAAATGCATTAATCTTTAAGGAAAAACATGATGAAGTAATGAAAAAGAGAAGCATAAATGCTCGATCATGAAACTCTGAACTAGTCAAGGTTTCCTAACTTTCATTTCCACACTAGAGATGTCGGTTAACCCGTCCCAGTTAAGTCCATGCCTGTAATTAGTCTGCCCCGCTCGTCCATTCAGGTTTGACCTTTGACACGCGTTATGCCACCATCCGCCTCCGCTGGATGTTGCGCAGTTGACATTGGGATCGTTGTCGTTGTCTCGGTCTCTTGTGGTGAACTTCATTCCGTTGGCGCATTCTGTACAACTTCCAGAGTTAGTGAACGGGTCCCCTAAACATAGCATTAATTTATCAATCAGAATTATTGCTCAACAGAGTACATGCCATACTTTAAGTTTTATATCATTCAGCCAATAAATTTTGATAAATCAACACATTCTAGACGTTTACAGGATCGCACAACTGATGCATGAAAAATTAGGACAAAAAATACCAGCTATGTACCGGTATTCCTGAAAAATATGACTTAAATATCTATACAAGGCTTTTCTAATATATTATGCAATGAAAAAATCTTCAGCTTATACACTGGGGAATCTGACAAAGACAAATCACAAGCAAACCCTGCAATCCGACAAAGTCGGAGACGTGCAGGCGATATTCGTTGTTGACGTCATCAATGTGAAACGCGTAGTCGGTCGTTATTTTTTCGTTTGTTGTGGTAACGATTTCAATCTGGAGATGATTTTGTCCGAGGTCAGTTGTCAACTCATGGATATACGCATTGCCTGTAACATGTAATCAAATGCTTCTGTTAATTTATTGTCTTTGCTCTTCGAACAATATACTAGTAATGCAAGACGGAAGAATTTTACAGAGTTGGTTCACTACTATTTGGTCGCTCAATCATTTGTACCATGTTTGTTTAGAAGCGACTCATGCAAACCCATGAACATAGCAGAGTTAATCAATAACGTTTTATCAATAACAACGAAGGATAACTTTTACTTTTCAATTTAGATGTTCATATTGTAAATTAAGAGAAATATGAATAATGTATGGAATATACATTATTCACATTTCTCTTAATTTTTTTTCATATTAAAATCCAAGAGTCAATAAAAGTATGTAAAATTTCGTCGCACTCTTTTGCGAAACTCTTGTTACTGTTTTTAAGAATCTTCAAAAAGTAGTCTTTAATTTTCGACAATATTTGTTGACTTATAAAACATTGAAGCAATAACATTTGAATACAAATACAACTAACGGACAGTAGATCTTTAATTTTCCCGGAATAGCAGCTTAAATTTCATTAAGTGAACAAAACTTTCGAAGCCATTTGAAGGACAACACAAGAAGCGACCAAAAAGGAAAACACTATACATGTAACTACAAATGAACAAGAGAATCTTGTAAAAGGTGAACCTTCTGTCTCACATACGCTTAAAGAGTTTTGGTCGCTGCTCGTGCATGTTGTTCAACAAATATAGCTTCGAAAGTCGAATTTTGTAAACAACTATAACACACCTATCCAGAATTCAGTCAGAGACCCAAATCCACTTTCATAGTCAGTCCAAGTCATGTCAAAGTTTTGTATTCCATTCGAGTATCGCCTCTGAATCACCTGAATAGAAATGGTGCGAACTTGCTATGTAATGAATTATTGGCAAAATCTCGTTTTAACTATACCGTTCATCCAAGTTTGTTAGACTGATTGCTAGTCTGTAGAGGAGTTATCATTATAGACATAAAACAAAGGACAAAAACAAAAAAACATAAAAAGAGAACAATTTCTAGATTACTTCCCATTAAACATTTCCTAACTCTGCACATCTTTTCTACTCACGGTCCAAAGGAAATTGTTCGTAGGGTCCATGATGCACAGAAGACTTTTGTTCTGCCTGGTTTGAAATTTAAACCGTACGGGCGACGAGGCTCCTACAGTTGCATAATTGACGCAACCACAGTGTAAGCAGATGCTGACATCTGGGGTCGTGTTGGCATGCACAGTTGTTGGTGGAAGTAATGGTGTAGTTATGGTTATGTTGTTCTCAGCGTCGTTGTTGTTGCTGCTGTTGATTGTGCTGTCAATGATAGCAGAAGCTGCTGTTATTTCTGCTATATCAATGGTAACGGATTCTGTATCTTGGTTTGTTGAAGCCGTTGAACGATCTTCGAATTCGGCTGTAATTGGTCCACCGATTGTGTTCGAACTGGTTGACTCTAAATTAAAAATACTGATCGTAAACGTTGTCTATTGCTTTTCGTTCAACAAAAACACATGTACATCATATTTATCAAAGAGTCAGACATATCTATACAGTATGTAATGTAATTACTTAATGTGTGTAGGTTTTAGGAAAACAGATAGATATATGTACGTGTTTTATGTCCGTCTTCAATGCAAAGGAGTTAATTGTTTTCATGATGATTAAAAATGGAGACAGTATTATAAATGTACAAGTTCAAGCATTGGCCGAAGACAGTGATGCCTTTTCTCATGCAAAAAATTAAACAGCATGTAAAAAGCTAAACTGAATATGAGCCAAGTGGTTGGTCACGTGATCAAATCCTGTGAAAACCTAAAGGGCTTTTCAGAAGATTTAGAAGACCTACCTGTCCAACCAAGTTTAAATCCCGGTCAATCTTTTTAACATTACATTTACGTTTGAGAAATCGTTCGGTTATATAACATAATCGTGTTTTTATCCTTAAAGGTACATGTATATGTGGCGTATTTTTTCATGCTAAGAAATATTTGACTGATTGATTGATTTATTTAAATATGTTATATAAAGATATATCTTCACAATAAATTACGCAGTTCATATCAACCGGGTTAAAAAGATAGAGAAAATTAATAAATAATTTTTATAATTATTGTGGAGTCCATAATAAATACAGCACACCTTAAATCGGTCACGAGATACCACGCTCAGTCTATCACAACAACAATGGCGACGACGAGAAAGTTAGGTATAATACCGTTAAATTTGACAGACTTGGCAATTAAAGAAAAAAGAGACAGACTGACCAGGATAGGAACAAAGGGAAGATTGCCATCGGAGACCATGTAGATTGATGGAATAGGAATTAAAGCCGAGTTAAACAAGTTTTTATCATGAAGTTGTAGGGGTTTTGCTAGTCAGTTTCGTACATTCAGTACATGCTCCATGTGTTCCATGTCTTTGCTTTATAACTTATAACATTATAACTTTATAGCAAGTAGATTTTAGTTAAGAATTTTTGAATCAAGAATAAATATATTATAAAACACCCTCAGTACATGCATCCCTCAGGGAGAGGGGGTATTCACTCATTTCACCGCGTCGGTGATGCTAAAATCGTGTTTCATCTTTATTACACATAATTCGTTCTACATTAATGAATAACGGAATGATAATGCTCTGGGTATCATCTGATATAAGAATTATTTAATTTAAGACCTGAAAACGTGATTCTAATTTGTGAACAAACTGTTCTTCCATCGTGTTTTCAATACTAGGTTTCCCCGCACTCATGCACAGCGGTGTTGCAAATGGCGGATAATATCAATATTCATCAGACGTGTAGCAAAGTTTAGAGACAAATAACTAAAAAAAAACCATGTTTTACGGGCCTAGAGTCTAATTATAAGAAGTATGATGTATATTTTTACTTAAACTCATGTCAAAACTTTTACTCCAAATACGCCAAATATACATTAATTTAAAATAATGCAACCGTAAAACGATAATTAACCGCTTGCAGTTATATATCATGACATCATTAAAAAGTTCACACAGAAGTGAACGTTTATGCTACTAGTATTCTATAGGTTCATATAAGGAAACATATTTGCAGATGTAAATATTCGAATTTGTTTCAACTTCGTCGATGGAATGGTCGTCGTCATGAATGTGATTAGTCAATAGTGTATCGTGTTCAACCCCAGCAAGCGACATAAGTCGGTCAGCATACAAAGATAGTGCCTTCCAATCGTCTAGCAAACCTGCGGACTATCCGTCCCACCGCCAAATAACCATGCGGGGGTGCAGGTAGCACCAGTCACTTAGTATAAAGCTCGGTAAAGAATCACGGGCTAAATTATACATTCATTCTTTGACATAGTCTAGTAAGTTTTAATAAAAATACTGTATGCAGGGAAATATTCGCCCCCGTTTTATATTCGCTCCTTTCGCTCTCGTTGTCAGTAGGCGAATTGAAGACTGAGCAAATTACAATGCTCATATTGTCTCTTTTTAAACACAACTTTGTCTTGGCGAATTCAAGACGGGGCTAAACAGTTTGCAAGTGATGAAGGGCGAAATTAACCCGGGATGAAAATAACCCTACATTCAGTAATGTTGAATAAAAACCAATCGATCAGACTGAGACCAGTCAATAAAAGACACTTAATTTACCTGTACATATTTTATGTCTTCTATCCCATAATCCACCATTACAAGGATTGCTCTGAAGAGAAGTAAAACAGTATGAATATATGTTCTACATATGGCATACTAGCATTCACGATAGTAATATTAAAGTATTAACAAATGCATGAATAAGTAAATAATGGCGTGGGTATAATGCGATCTTTTGAAATTATCGGCCAGCTACTTGTCCACATTTAATAGCAAAAGAAATCGTTTTACACTGCAAATATAACACATGAACACAATTCCAAAATGTTTTACGATTGGAGAACCCCAATCCGACCTCTTTTGATTCAATAATATACTGTGGAATCATTTTACTGGCAGGGGTCAATGTTTATAGGTAGACAACATTTTCCTGGTTCATTGGGGCGTAATTTCGTTGGTAGCAAGTTCGGGGTAATTTTAATAATTTTAATAAATATGAAAAAATGCTTGTATATCCGGTCGTTGAGATGTAAATTCGGGGGCAAGGGTTACCCACGAAAGCCACGAAGATTGGTCCCCAACGAACAATGATGATTCCACAGTCATATAACTTTTTTTTTTATTTTATATTTTTATATACGAATGACCGTTTTTTCTAATTAACTAATGACTGTTTTAACCATCATACCGTGCTTACTAATCATCTGTCAGAAGATTAAGGATATGGGAGAACTTTTAATTATCCTTTAAAACACGTTGAATGCTACATGTAGCAAATGCGTGTTCAATTTGAGATTTGCCATTAAATTCTACGACGTTTAACACGAATGCAAAACATTAGACTTTTCATCTGCAAGTTGTGTGGAAATACTAAAAATTGCGGATTTACAAAATCAAATACGACAGATGCTTGACTAGGGAAATCTTCTAGATTTTCTGATAAGTTAAATAAAGGCAAACGAACATATTTTTATTTTTATTCAAGTATGATACAATGTAGTATGTGATTTTTTAAATATAATTTTTAATTATCTACGTTCAATATTATAGGAAAATTCCCACCAATTTGATTTTGTAATGCTAGTGCGATATAATCATCAAAGTACTGAAAGTACTGAACATCGCTTAGAAGGTTTGTTGTTGGGTTGTTGAGAATATTTCCTTAATTTGGTACTGTACAGTTTCAATTCAAGCTCAGAAAAATCAACATTTTAATGAAAAACACTTAATTAAAAATCTTATTCTAATATATACATACAGAATGCTTGTATGACGCAATATGCTGTAATATAACTTTTTTATCGGAATGATTTTACTGATCAAGTTAATTTTTTCATTAAATATGTTGTTTCATTGCCTACCTATTGATTAAAACCCAGTAAATGTTTGCTTCAATTTAAAAGAATAATTACTTTTTTCAGTTTAAATAGATATATTGATATTCTTGTTAAAAAAATTATATACACACATCAAGGGAGTCCAGCTTTCAGTACTCTCAATACTTTGATTTCTCATAAGTAGCACTTTGACTGTGCATCCGATTGCAAAATAGCTTTGGTTACATTATGTAAAGCGTTTAAAAAGGAGATTTGTTGAGTTTCAAATTCGTATTCTTGGTTATACTTATACGATACCAAGCCCCTGCACGTTTCCTGATTATTATTCACGGGGAAACACAATTAACTGTAAAGTACACATTTATTTCCTTTGTTTATTTATAATCTTGATTTTATCCTTTTTAATAAATGCTCATCTCAAAGAAAAAATACGTGTTGCTTTTTGAAAAATCATTGGCTATATATGGTTTATTATTATTGAAAATTGTCTTACCATTAGATATAGCTGACAAGGGTTACCCGTAGAATTCGGGGAGACGACGGGACCGACCCCTGTCATTAGTCTACACGTATCCTCATGAGTGCACATTTCTATGGCGTTACAGTCCAGATCCTTGAGACATTCGGCAGCACAGACTTGTGTTGATATTTTCGAAGTTTGAAAAAGTACCTGGAAGTAGTCTTCCTTGGAAACGTTTCCAACAAAGTGGAACTGACCATATTCTGAGTGCGCACGTGTGAATTCGAAAACCGCAAGAAGAACTTGAAAAACTGACATATTTAGTTTCCTGTTTAACATGGTTGATATTCTTGTAAATGTTCTTGCTAATATTTCAAGTTTTAAAAGAGGTATTTTTTTTTCAAATGCAATGTTAGTATAAAATCTTCTAAAATTGCTTTACCAAGTACCGCGTATACCCTCTGGGGTCAACAGTGGTTCTGGCTTACACCGCTGTCTTCAAATCTCAACTTATTTTCAGCTCCAATTTTCTCCCCAGCAGATTGCATTGATTATTAATGCATATTCCATAGTCTGCCAATCAACGAAAAGATGATCAAGAAAATCGGATTTAATTTTTGTAAGGACACTGCACGCACCTACAGTGTGGAAATGGGTTATGATTCTCGTGAAGGTAAAATAAACGTTAAATAAGATAACTGTTTTTATTTCCATCAAAGAAAATCAAACCTAGACTAATAATTTGTTATCTCATTTTTTGCTTCATTATTAACAGCTGATTTAAAAAAAAAAATGTACATGTAATAGGTTGTATTTCAAATCCATTCTATTGTCTTTAATAATTTTTTTTTAATCAAACCCACCATTCGCAAGATTGTCGAAGATATTTATTAATATGATTATTTGTTTAATTACAAGGGCAAACCACAATAATAACAAGTAATTTCAAATCCATCTGTAATAGAACATTACCGAGTTGGAAAATATAAGATCGCGGAATACTATTCATGATCGCCTTAAGTTTTAATATCATTTTTGAGCCAGTATCTGTTTTTGTTTCATGTTGTAGTTCTACGGGTCACAACTTTCAAATTCAAAATTTAGTTGGGATATTAGTATTTTCCTATCCCAGTATTTCTACACAGAGATCGTTATCCAGGGTTTTAAACAGACAAAAATGACCACAGCCATGGAACCCTTTGAAGTTCCACACACGGTAATGTAAATCTATGGTCATGTTTTCTCATGCCCTGTTCCACATTCTTTAAAAAATGTGTCTGATTGAAACAAAACATTCTTGTTGACTCTACCTCGTTTTTTGTTTTTTTTTATCCATGTATCCATGGATATATTTTGATGATTTTATCATTGAACAATCATTGTTTTGGCATTATTGTTATTATACTAATATAAAAATCCGTTTTTCTGACACAAATTGTTACGTTAAAAGTTTTAACATTCAACCAATTCCTGCATCGTCAGTTTATCAACAAACTCTCTTTTAAGACACCTTGCACATTTTTCAGGCCTGTAGCAGCCTTTGTACAATTGGAACAACCCACTAACCTACATTACATAATCCCGTATCATGCATTAATAACCAATGAAATATAGAAACAGCATACTAGGTTACAAATACATTCGCATATTAGTGAAATTTTGAGAGATGGTCGTGGCCATTTTTAGACTGTGTACGATATTTGGCGGATATAAGTATTTGAACGAGTTGGCGTAGATCTGAATTAGTGTATTCCTGAATGTGCCTATTCTTATACATATATGCTGGCATTTAGCGATGTACTTGATTAAGCGGAAGCCGTATTTCGCCAAAAGCGCTAAATAGAATACACAGCCGAATGTAATACGTTTACAGTACCCAAATTAAGGTTAAATATATAGATCTTTTCTTTACTATAGCTAAACAAATCATATCTTAAAATTGTATGCAGATGCGATGGTTGACAATCCAGCCTCCTTAAAGACGGAAGGAACGTTTTCATTGGTTCAGTTGGTCAAACTGACAAATTGTTACGGTCTTCTGACCCTCATTTCCACGTAGCTGAGGTCTGTGAACTTGTTCCAATTTATTCCAAGCGTGTAGTTAACCTGACCGAACTCTCCATTTAAATTTGACTTTTGACACGAGTTGTGCCACCAGCCTCCTTTACTGACGCTTGCGCAGTTCCTGATAGTGTCATTATCATTGTCAACGTCCTTCGTGCTGAATTTCATCAAGTTAGCACACTCTTGACACGTGGATAAAAATGGGTCACCTACTCATAACATACGAATAAAAATATGAAAAACACGATAAACCCTTTGTTAAAAAAAAAGGAAATATGATTGCTTTACGTCGAAAATTTTAGATTTTTGAAAATCGATAAAAATATTAGCCACTTCGTATGTACATAATATTTTATCACAGTTCTCAGTCTTGAAATGTTTACCACTTCATATATTTATTGTAGTTCTTAGTCGTGCCCTGTATTTTTTACTGATTGTAGTAGTTATAATCGCTGAAGGCATTAATATTTTTTTTATCTCGCCAATGCATTTCAACTATTTTTGAAAATTAACGACCTAGCAAGCTAAAAAAATGTGTGAGATATAAATTTTTATATTTAGGTAAAAAAAATTGTCCAAACTGAAATATAATTTTTCTTGTTAGAATCACCAAAATGACTCAAATTATCTAAAAAGGACGTTGAATAACACACGATCAATGAAATGGTAATAATTTACCTAGGTTTTGGCTTCCATCTAAGCTGGCAGCATGCAGTCTGTAACCGCCGTTCTCGGACTCTATGTAAAACAGGTACTCGACAGTCAGCTTTTGTCCGTTGTTTTTTGTCATTCTTATCTGCAAATGGTGGTTTCCGGTAATGTTGGTCAACTGGTGTATGAAGTCATTGCCTTTAAATTAAAATAGTTCATACTATCATTGTATTCTTATTAAAATTGATAGACTGCAATATTCAAAAGTTGTTTAATTATTTAAATAAGACAACACATTATGGAAATGTTTAACAATTACTCTAGTGGCGAACAAATCCAACATTATCTTTTTATTAAAGATATTAAGTTGGAACTTAGTTTATGCCACTAATTTCTAAGCTCTTGACAAGCTAATAATATGACAAATTATATTCAGTGATAGGAAAACAATATTCCGTTGCATTTTCTGATGATTGTTTTGCTAGGAATTTTCAATGTCAGGTTGTTTGTTTTATACTCTACCAATCCAGAAATCGGATGTTGTGGAGCCAAATCCTTCTTTGTGTTCGTTCCATTCCCGATCAAAGTGAACAGATCCACCGGAGCGTCGTCTCTGAATCACCTAAAACCAACTAAAACTTTGAAACGTTGGAAACGGGGCTAACTCTCTTGATGTCGACACAGTACTTTCAGTACTTTGATTTGAACATGACGCGGCGCGTATATTTATACAACTTAATTGTTGGTTTGACAAAAGTTTTTTTTACTCTTTCATATAATCTTTAGATATTTATGATAACAAAATAAACAATTATATGTTTCTATATGCAGTTTTGGTTTTTTTTAAATATTAGATTATATTCAACTTCGGGTTAAACAGGCTTGCAACAATCAGCTTTTGCTGTGAAAAGTATTGACCTCCTAATTAAATTTCTCTCTCTCTCTCTCTCTCTCTCTCTCTCTCTCTCTCTCTCTCTCTCTCTCTCTCTCTCTGATTTATTCTAAAATAGTATGAGACAGAGATAAACATGTTTTTTACTTGAATTGAAAAATCAAATCCCCCAATTATAGGGTTCTTAGATTATCAATTAGTTTAGACTAAAATTCCTGCCACTTACAGTCCATTTGTATATATCAAGTCCAAGAACTGCCACCTCAACAACACAAACCAGGGTCTTGCCCCCAGACAGGGTGAATCTGATCTCCCCATTGGTCACAATGTCCAGCAGACCCAGCAGGCAGTGACAGTCTGCGCACGTGTTTGGGGGGAGGGTCTGTGTAATGTCTGACAAAGAAGACTCGGCCATAAATTTACCTACTAGAATGTTTTTTAGACTTTAATACTGTTCGAGAATCTTTATGAATATCAGCACAATTTTTATGTGATGGTAGAACAAGTCTTTACGTGATGATAGAATAAGTCTTTACGTGGTGATAAAACAAGTCTTTATATGATGATGGTAGAACAAGTATATATATGATGATGGTAGAACAAGTCTTAAGTTGATTATACAACAAGTCTTTACGCGATGGTAGAACAAGTCCTTAGGTGATGATAAAGCAAGTCTTTATGTGATGGTAGAACAAGTCTTTATATGATGATGGTAGAACAAGTCTTTATATGATGATGGTAGAACAAGTCTTAAGGTGATTATACAACAAGTCTTTACGCGATGGTAGAACAAGTCCTTAGGTGATGATAAAGCAAGTATTTATGTGATGGTAGAACAAGTCTTTATATGATGATGGTAGAACAAGTCTTAATGTGATTGTACAACAAGTATTTACGTGATGGTAGAACAAGACTATACCTGAAGGTAAAACGAGTTTGTATGTGATTGTATTACGGTCGATGATGGTAGAACAAGTTCTGATATGATGATGGTAGAACAAGTCTTAATGACTGTGATTGTACAACAAGTCTTTACGTGATGGTAGAACAAGTCTTTAGTGATTGTACAACAAGTTTTTTACTTAATGGTAGAAAAAGTCTTTACGTGGTTGTGCAACAAGTCTTTACGTGATGACAGAACAAGTCTTTACATGTGGTAGAACAAGTCTTTAGTGATTGTACAAGTTTTTTACTTAATGGTAGAACAAGTCTTTACGTGGTTGACCAACAAGTCTTTACGAGGTTTTACAACAAATTTTTACGTGATGGTAGAATAAGTCTTTTTGGGATGGTAGAAGAGGTCATAGTAAAAGTGATAGTTGAACTTTCTGCTAGAAGTGTATGTGTTCTATAATGTTACTAGTAGTCATAAGGTACATAATGGAACTAAAGTAAGTTTTATAATGATAATTTTACCAAATTAAGAACACACCACACCACACCTATATTGTGGTTCACTTACTTTGAGTACATGTGTTCTGTAGCCTATCCCAATAGCCTTCCCTGCAAGGATTGCCCTAGAAGAAACACAAACTAGCAATTCGTACAGTTATGTATATTTACAGCAATTATGAAATACTTTAAAACGGCGTTAGAATAAAATTAAATGAAATTAAAGCAAACCATATCATATGCTATACACATGTTTCACTTTACGAGTATTACTTAAATATTACCTTTTAAATACATAATCCATGGTTGTCGAATTAGTTTGTCAAAAACAAACTACGATATTTTAATTCACGTTTTAATCCAACATTATGTCAAACCTGTTTTATTGGATAAGTTTCCATTGAGATCCTACAGTGAAAATATACTAACAAACGGCCAAGACCCGAAATATTATAAAGTAACTAGTATATCGAGGTATATGTAATAATAAACGGCTACTGTTTAAATATGATGCAACCAAAAATATAAAATATATAACCGTGATAAAAATATTGTACATGCAAAGACATTGCCGTATTTTATTTGCCGTTTTTAAAACTTAGTTTTATAAGTAGTTTTATTTCATTGTACTCTGAATTGTTACCGATGTCAATGAAACTGGGTTACTGCAATTAAATACTGAATCGTTGCGGTGCCAGTAAAGACCGTCAGGTGAGCAATCAAGGAATCAGGTCGGAAAAGAACAAAGCAAATCAATCAATCAATCTATCGATGAAATTATTAATCAAAACTGTAGTAGTGATGAGTGTAGTATTAATGACTGATTGCAGTAATATCGAGCCTTTTTTGTATAATATTTACATTTTCTGCTGTCTCTGTCTGTGAAAACATTACGAAGGCCTTGGGACCATATAACTTAGACGAGCTCATTTTTGTTCTCAGTCTCATTTTCCCACTATCTATTCCTTTTGTAAAAGTGAGACTGAGATCAAAAGTTAGCTCGTCTAAGTTTTATGGTCCCAGGGCTTTGAAGCCTAAAACCAAATAATTTCATAAAAGATGAGCGACACAAATTGGGCGTGTCTTATAGCATAACCGAAAAACGGTATTGGTTTAGCTGCGTAGTAATACATATAGCATGTGCTACATGAAAAAATAGTGGTTTTAATATATAAATATTGTATTCAAGTGTAGAAATTGAAAATAATCTAAATATAAGTAATAGGGAATCATTCGTTAAATATTATGAAGTGATAATTTCTGTCGGAGCGTGGTCAAATCTATCATAAAGCCCTTCGGATTTTATTCGATTTGACAAGGCCCGACCAAAATTATCATGTCATAATACTTAAAGAATGATTCCTTTGACTTACCAGACGATAGAGCTGACATGTTGACCTGGAGCTGTTGGACATCGGGGACGAATGTTGTCCCGTTGTTATGCGACACCTTGAGACTCCGTGGTTACAGATTTCCACCGCGTGGCATTTGGCGTTTTCTAGACACATGGAAGCACAGACGCTCTTTGAAACATTGGGAATCTGGCACAGTATATGGGGACCGTATTCCTCGGGAACCTCACCGTACAAATGTAAGTGGAATTGTCGAACCGTTCCATTGGCTTTGGAAAGTGTTGACATCAAAAGAAGGGTGTTGAATATTGTTTTTATGGTATTCGTCTGAATCATTTCTCCTTGATGTTGTTATTCCAATATTTTATCTGATATAGTTTAGGGATAACATATGATTCAAGAATTTCTGAAAAGAAATTTATTTGAATTACAATGTAAATACTTATTCTAAGAGAGTATGGGAAGATAAACCAGAATTCTATATTCAATATGTTAATGTAAATTGTACAAATGCTTTATGACATGTTAGAATCTTAACTCATCAAATATTTTATATATACTACAAATTCTTCAGGAGTATAGAAAATAAAGAATAAATGATCGCCATACACCGATGTAGATATCTGGATGAACGTGTATACGGGTATTCGAAAACAAATGATCAATAAATGGGTTTTAAAGTTTAAAGGTCCAGCTTGCAGTAAATAATCAGTATATCGTTAAATGGAGGTTCACTTCAAAATACAGTTCAAAACAAGAAACAACTTGCACTAATACCAAAGAAGGAAGTAAAATTTCACGGAATTTGTTGCATCAAATGTTAATAACAAATGTAGTTTTGTAAATATGTGGTGATTTCAAAATTAGATGTTAGCGGAAATGTCAAAGACACACGTAAGTAATATGGATATTTGGAAGGAATCGAAGAGATGATTTAATCATAAATTGAATATGGTATACTTTTATTGATTGAAGTTCATTCTAACTATGAGAGTTAACCTATAAACTACGATATAAACTTGTAAATACGTAAATATCTATTAAGTTCAGTATGTAGGTACATGTATGTATCAATAACAAAAATGGAACGATAAATCTTAATCTAGTAAATATGTAAATATGTGGTGATTTCAAATATTGATGGTAGCGGAAATGTCAAACACACATGTAAGTAATATTAATATGGATTTATAACGAGGATCTAAGAGATGATTTAATTATTCAATGAATATGGTATACCTTTATTAATTTAGTTGTTTAACAATATCACTATAATTTTATTGTTGTTGTCTGTTGAAAAAACATTACCAAATTCACCTTTTTTTAGTAAGGTCCGACCATTATCTGTCCCCTAACATTTGGACAAAAATTGATGTAGCTAATCACGTATGTGCAATCTATAGTATACATTCAAAATAGAGATTTCTCTTTACTATGGTGGCGTAGATCTTCCAAAACCTGTCAGATAATTATGTAAGCTCATCAGATTTTTAAGTAGATTTATCAGATACCGGTATTTATGTCAACTTGTAATTTGTAAGTTGATACTTGCCCATAGTACGCCACATATCCGCCGAAATAGTACATTAAATAACAAGTACTTATTTTTACGTTTTGAACAAAAGCGAGAGAAAAAGGAGAAAATAAAGGAAAATTGACTCTTAGCAAATGAAAAAAAATGTAATTTAAAAAAAACATGTGCTTCTCTTGTTTGATAAGTCAGACTCCTAATAAGACTTCCCCCTAATGAACAAAAATACTTGTAGACAATAACTACAAGTGAACCATATCAATTATCAATCATTCCAATCAGTGAAAGTGTTTAAAATCTAATCATCATTTGTCAATGAATTGAAAAAAAGAAATTTTAACGTTTAATGTAACTCAAATCTAATCATAGAGATCCCAAGATTTGAATTGACAAAAAGAATTTTTACCGTTTTCAAGGTTTTCCCAAAATGGGTAATTCGAGGTCGGTTAGTCAAATAACAAACCATGAATGAATCACATGAAAGAAAGAAACCCAGGGGTAAGGGAAAACAAGACGAAAAGGCGACCCCTAGGGAGAAAAACAACGACCTATTTGTGGTGGCCATTGACTTTGGGACTTCGTACACGGGATATGCTTACGCACAGAGGGACAGCTATGAGACCGACCCACTGAGGATCTACGGCATGAAAATTGACAATAACCAGGTATGCCTGCATGCAACAAGCACATAGCATCGTTTTTTGAAAGGCCCACTCTTCAAAAATCTTCATAAGCAGATTAAATAAATTCTTTTGTTATTTTAATTAAAATCATGCAGAAGGCGATTTATTCAAAATACAAAATTCAGTTAATTTCTTTATAAACATATTAAGATATCTCCAGTAAACATCAATAAACCTTCATTGGCTTCAATTTGTGTTTTAGATACTTTGTTGCAAGGATACACATGTTCCATAGAAACATCCATTTTCAGTGCTTAACGAGGCCGAGTACAGAACGAGTACGCACGCTTTCGCGCAGCGTTTCATTTGTATTGTGACGTCATCTTTTTGCTTGGTTGACGCCATGGCGTGATAGTTTCAACTGCAGATATTCAGCGAAATTTGTTGAAAATGGCTCGTTTAATGCGTAAAATTAATGTTATATTGTGGAATAAACATATCTGTCTCGAAGTATAAGCTATATTTGGGCTCGGGTCGAAAACGTGAAGAGGGTTCAGCAGGCCTAACCCTCTGTCACGTTTTCTTAACCCGCCTAAATATAGCTTAATTCATATATTTCAAGACAGTAACCATGTATTTTATATCAATGACCCTTAATATGTGATGTTATATATTTTTTTATTACTTAAATATGTCTGAATGCTTTAATATTACTATATAGATCACCTTTTCCGCCTTTGTCAAATAAAAAATAGCCATTATCTGACAAATCTGGGAAGTTGGGCATACAAAAATCAACTTTGATAAGACCCCTGGAACAAACCAGGAGGTAAAAGGTTTTTTTTATTTGACCATTTGATGCCTTTTAGCAATAAATTTAATATGTAGAACAGAAAAAGAAATCCCTAGGGCAGAAGTTTAAAAAAATGTGCAAAATTGATACATTTCAAGCGAAATCCCATAGGGTCCTATGTTAAAGTTTAACAAACTTTGAGATGACCCCCTAAACAAACGGTGTGGTAAATGTCTTATTTTTTAATCTTAAAATAATAATTATTTCAGTAGAAATTCATGTAAAAAATTTCATTAAAAAATCTAGGGCAGAACTAATTAGACCCGGCCTCGTTAAATGCTATTACTGTTATGAATTAAGTAACTTTTACAGATTTTAAGTGTGCTGTTATATCTATGTATCCTTGGAATAAAGATGATATTTATCCCACTTAATGTTAGAAAACACAGATAATCAACATTTTATGATGCTGTCTGTCATTTTGTTTCATGTTTTGACTTTGAAAATGAAAGTAACAACAGTCTCGCAGTGAATATGAGTAAAAATTATTTCTTAGTTTTAAAGCTTAAGTTTTTATTTTAAAGAAATTATTCTTGCAAAGAATGATGAAAAGAAAATGTTTATTATTCTTTTAATTGGCTCAATATTTGCTTAAACTGTACTTTCATCATATTCTTGATGTAATGTATAGAGTTACTTCCCTTTGAACATTAAAAAACCAATAGAACTTCCATGGTTAAATTCTCAATAAAATATAGGATTTGCCTCTGGTGAAATTTAAAGGAATAACTAGGATTTAATCAATGTTTCCTACTATTGTGTAATTTTGTTAAACTTGGAATGGATATAGAAAATATTTTATTGTAAAATGAGCTTAATTTACTATGATTTATTTAGTCTTTCTGGAAATGTGGTGTAATTTTTCACCTCATGATATCTCTGTCATGCAAACGCATATTGATACAGAAAATAAACAAAGGTTTACAAGTAAGCTGAACATCATTTTGCTGAAGTATTATCAAATTTGATTATATGTCGTAAATCAGTTACACATTGAGCTCTGCATGATTCTTAGGCGGAGTAGTACTTAATTTTTGGGAGTTGATTTTAAATCAACTCTCCTATGTAGTTACTCAGGCAAACCGAAAGTGAAACAGTGTTTGGACCTAAGCACAAACTAACACCACTGATAACATTTAGTCCTTGAAAATAATCGATAAATTCGATGTAATGTATTCTTAAAAATTGTTTTTCAAGGAAACGTATTTATAGATGCCTTGTAAATAGTCAAATTTTTAATGGTACGAACAATTTAGATATTTTTTTGTAGTTGTACATTGTATGTATTCCTACGCCAGAGTTCAACATATCCGTAAATCTCCGACAAGCAGAGTCTCTCTTGCTTATCGTAGATTAACGGAGACAGACGAGACTAGAGTTCAATAGTGCTTCGATCCATACTATTTCTTTGAAATGTCGATTACTGATACGCAGTTTGATGGAATTAATTCTTTGAATATTACACAACATGATTCATATGGGGTTTTTGCGAAATTCTTTTTGGAGAATAATTCATTTTTTAAAAAATGTGCATAATTAAAATACATATAGGAAATTACTTGCCATGCAAAATAATATATCGTTGATTCTAAAATAAATAATAAACGATAAAATCAACTCCTGTCAGTTCTTCAGTACTTTGATTTGCAATATGACAGTTTTATAGAAAAAATGAGATGTCTGGAAGGGGAGGGATAACGCCACTCTGAAAAATTGATAACAATTTTGCGGTTGTAGATTGCGAAATGAATACCATTGAAAATATGAAAACTTGTAAGGGATTTAACTTATTTAAAAATAGGAAAGAATTATGTTCTCTGTTCTTTATGGAAAATCTTTATCCCCCCCCCCCCCCCCCCCCCGTGCTACAGGCCTGTGCAATAACAAGTCAGCTGACTCTAGAGAAACATACTCCTAAATGTAAATTGCCGTCTATTGAAATGTTATCATGCGTTGGATTCTTGATTGTTGTGTGTAGTTGGTTAAAAGAGGAGCTATGGAGCTATGTGATATTCAAGACCCATTAAATGATTTACGGCCCCTTCATTTAAATAGGTGCATCATTGTAGGGTCTATGATTTATGGCGATATCAATGGATACCTATTCTACAGGGAAATAAACATAAAAAATATTGAGACTTAAAATGTCATCTCTCAAATTATGTTGAGCCGTGGTTTGGGAAAATCAATTAATCTACAATACACCTTAATCTAGCTGGCTATTAACCATAGCTGCATTAAGTAATTACTAATTATTCTATTTATTTGTATCATCTTTTTAAATTTACAAAAATAAATTTGAAAAAAAATAGCTTTTTTATAATAATAAATTATAAAAATGAACATACATGTACTGAGTTTAATAAGACTAGGAATAAGTGTAACAGACATAGTCATCAAGTGTAACAGACCATGGAATGAAGTGTAACAGATATAGGAATGAAGTAGTTTAAAGACATAGGAATAAGTGTAACAGACATAGAAATGAAGTGTAACAGACAGAGAAATGAAGTGTAACAGACAGAAAAATGAAGTGTAACAGACATAGTTCTGAATTGTAACAGTCATAGTAATGAAGTGTAACAGTCATAGTAATGAAGTGTAACGGTCATAGGGATGAGTGTAACAGACATAGTTATGAAGTGTAACAGTCATAATTATGAATTGTAACAGCCAAAGTAATGAAGTGTAACAGTCATAGTAATGAAGTGTAACAGACAAAGTTATAAAGTGTAACAGTCATAGTAATGAAGTGTAACAGTCATAGTAATGAAGTGTAACAGACATAGTTATGAAGTGTAACAGTCATAGAAATGAAGTGTAACAGTCATAGTAATGAAGTGTAACAGTCATAGTAATTAAGTGTAACAGTCATAGAAATGAAGTGTTACAGTCATAGTTATGAAGTGTTACAGTCATAGTAATGAAGTGTAACAGACATAGTAATGAAGTGTAACAGACATAGTTATAAAGTGTAACAGTCATAGTAATGAAGTGTAACAGTCATAGTAATGAAGTGTAACAGACATAGTTATGAAGTGTAACAGTCATAGAAATGAAGTGTAACAGTCATAGTAATGAAGTGTAACAGTCATAGTAATTAAGTGTAACAGTCATAGAAATGAAGTGTTACAGTCATAGTTATGAAGTGTTACAGTCATAGTAATGAAGTGTAACAGTCATAGTAATGAAGTGTAACAGTCATAGTTATAAAGTGTAACAGTCATAGTAATGAAGTGTAACAGTCATAGTAATGAAGTGTAACAGTCATAGTAATGAAGTGTAACAGTCATAGTAATGAAATGTAACAGACAGAAACATGAAGTGGTACAGTCATAGTTATGAAGTTTAATAGACATAGTAATGAAGTGTAACAGTCATAGTAATGAAGTATTACGGTCATATGAATGAAGAGTAACGGATATAGTTATGAAGTGTAACAGTCATAGTAATGAAGTGTAACAGTCATAAAAATGAAGTGTAACAGTCATAGTAATGAAGTGTAACAGTCATAGTAATGAAGTGTAACAGTCATAGTAATGAAGTGTAACAGTCATAGTTATGAAGTGTAACAGACATAGTTATGAAGTGTAACAGTCATAGTAATGAAGTATTACGGTCATATGAATGAGGAGTAACGGATATAGTTATGAAGTGTAACAGTCATAGTAATGAAGTGTAACAGTCATAAAAATGAAGTGTAACAGTCATAGTAATGAAGTGTAACAGTCATAGTAATGAAGTGTAACAGTCATAGTAATGAAGTGTAACAGTCATAGTAATGAAATGTAACATACAGAAAAATGAAGTGTTACAGTCATATTTATGAAGTGTAATAGACATAGTAATGAAGTGTAACAGTCATAGTAATGAAGTATTACGGTCATATGAATAAAGAGTAACGGATATAGTTATGAAGTGTAACAGTCATAGTAATGAAGTGTAACAGTCATAGAAATGAAGTGTAACAGTCATAGTTATGAAGTGTAATAGACATAGTAATGAAGTGTAACAGTCATAGTAATGAAGTATTACGGTCATATGAATGAAGAGTAACGGATATAGTTATGAAGTGTAACAGTCATAGTAATGAAGTGTAACAGTCATAGAAATGAAGTGTTACAGTCTTAGTTATGAAGTGTAACAGACATAGTTATGAAGTGTAACAGACATAGTTATGAAGTGTAACAGTCATAGTAATGAAGTGTAACAGTCATAGTAATGAAGTGTAACAGTCATAGAAATGAAGTGTAACAGTCATAGTAATGAAGTGTAACAGACATAGTTATGAAGTGTAACAGTCATAGAAATGAAATGTAACAGACAGAAACATGAAGTGTAACAGTCATAGTAATGAAGTGTTACAGTCTTAGTTATGAAGTGTAACAGACATAGTTATGAAGTGTAACAGACATAGTTATGAAGTGTAACAGTCATAGTAATGAAGTGTAACAGTCATAGTAATGAAGTGTAACAGTCATAGAAATGAAGTGTAACAGTCATAGTAATGAAGTGTAACAGTCATAGAAATGAAGTGTAACAGTCATAGAAATGAAGTGTAACAGTCATAGTAATGAAGTGTAACAGTCATAGAAATGAAGTGTAACAGACATAGTAATGAAGTGTAACAGACATAGTTATGAAGTGTAACAGACATAGTAATGAAGTGTAACAGTCATAGTAATGAAGTGTAACAGTCATAGTAATGAAGTGTAACAGTCATAGTTATGAAGTGTAACAGACATAGTTATGAAGTGTAACAGTCATAGTAATGAAGTGTAACAGTCATAGTAATGAAGTGTAACAGTCATAGAAATGAAGTGTAACAGACATAGTTATGAAGTGTAACAGTCATAGAAATGAAATGTAACAGACAGAAACATGAAGTGTAACAGTCATAGAAATGAAGTGTTACAGTCATAGTTATGAAGTGTAACAGTCATAGTAAAGAAGTGTAACAGTCATAGTAATATGAATGAACAGTAACGGATATAGTTATGAAGTGTAACAGGCATAGGAATGTGATGTATAACAGAAATAGGAATGAAGTGTTAAACACATATAAATGGGGTGTCATCGCCAGGAATTTAAATGAGGTACTAGTTTTGGAGACAGAAGTTATAAAATGAAGTGTTAAGGACAGAAGTAGAAAGAAAGTTCATGTACTATAGGAAAGTGAAGTGTTACAATTAAATAGAAAAAAGTACAAATAAAGACAACTGAAAATTATTTTAACATTTGACATTATTATCTTTACATACCTGTCAGATGTTAGGAATTCATCTCTCAAGATACACGTCTGTGTTTGGTCGCGACAGATGTGATGTGTTACGTCAATAGTTCTCAATGCTTTTGATTCATTCGTTCGGACACAGGGGGATACTAGTGTTTTACCCGGAATCGATAAATATTGTCCAGATATCCGGAATAGATTCCACATGATTACGTCGAATTCCAGTCAGCTTGAATTTTACAATGCCTGCTAGATTTATTGTTTTGAGAATCATGTAATGTTTATAAAACCTGATTAAAGTGATCAGCACATAACACACTCAAATCCGGTCGATGATATTAAAGATAGCTAAGACATCCTTTTTTCCCTATATTCCACAAAATATTTTGCTGAAAAGCTTTTACAAATGCATATTCATGTGGTTACATATGATACACATTTACAAAACACATTTTTTATTTTTGAGGTTTTTGTCAGTTGAAATTGTTTACTATTTGCATGTATTTCTATGTATCATTTTCCCCTCTTCTTTAATTCTGAAGATGTTTAAAAAGAAATGTGTAGTAATCATATGAGACACGTTCTCATTTCATTCTGATAAAGTTTCATAAAAGTAATAATATAATACGAATAAATTACATATTTTACAGCAACTTGGAAAGGTGCCGACATCGATACTGTTAACTCCAGACAATTCATTCCACTCGTTTGGTAAAACGGCTGAGGACACTTATGGCGAGAAGTGCAGCAATGGAGAGAGAGATTGGAAATTGTTCAAGAACTTTAAGATGACCCTGTACAATGCCAGTGATAAGGTATGTTGTACGTAAAATACCGGTCTGGAATTGGCACCTTACGGGTGGGTAGCATTGTTTTTGAACGAGGGCCGACCTACCACAAGAAAATAGAATAAAAATAAAAGAACTCACTTCTACAATCGTTCAAGTACTTATAGTATATCAAAAGCCTTGTCTTTAAGGGTTTTAAATTGTGTTATCTTAAATTCCTATGATTTTAATGCTGTCAAAATAAAATTGGAGGGGTCAATTCATTCTAACTTATTTATTATTATGTACAAGTAACTAATAGAAAAAATGTCAAAAAGAGGGACAGCGCTCCTCTCCTTTCCACTCCCGTCCAACCTTAATTTGTATCTAAATTTTTAAGCAAAGTAATAGTCAAATTTTCCTGATTATTTTTTTTACAGAAAACAACGAGGGGTCTTGTAATAGAAGACTGCCGAGGGAATACAATATCTGCGATCACTCTGTTTACGTTAATGTTTAGTCACCTGAAAAGCGCATTTGTCAAACAACTGGAAGAAGCCACCAAAGGAGTTCCGGATGATTGGATTCGCTGGGTGATCACTGTTCCCGCCATTTGGGACGACTCGGCCAAGCAGTTCATTAGGGAGGCAGCAGAGAAGGTCGTTAGCTCTTCGATCGTGTAACCTTTAGTTTATTAGGTCCTTAACTGAACCTCTTTTAAAAATAGTTGTATGAAATGTCCAAAAAGCTCATCTCAAGAACTTTCTGGGGATTATTTTTTCAAATCATAAATAATAGGTTTCAATGACCATAAAAATCAAATCATTCAGTGTACATTTTAGCTAATTTATATCGTACGGTAACTGACAGCATTATACTAAACCACCAAACTTCCACGTCATGTTTCGAATGAGTATATTATACATTGTAAACAAGTTTATAACTAAAGTATAATTATATAAAAATAATATTCATACACATACTACAGGCTGGAATAAGGAAGATAATCTTAGCTCTGGAGCCGGAGTGCGCCGCGTTGTATTGTGGAACTCTGCTCCAGGGACTGAGAGATACGCTCAAAAATCAAGCACTGCGGATTGTAGGTCCCGGATCTCGGTACATCTTGCTGGACATGGGAGGTTCGTCTTTTATGTTAGCATTCTTATTTCCTGTCTTTATAAAAAAAGTTTCACTTGTGTTTGGAAAGTTCATGTCCGTTTGTCTGCTTGTCCCAAAATACTAGTATCATAGACTAAGTTTATGTTTCTGAATTAAATTGGTTTTGTTAATTCATTTCATTATTTTGTGTATTTAATGCATACCCTATCATTCGTTACGCGAAGCATTGTCAAGTAATATTGGAGCGTGGGGTATGTAGAACCCTTTTAATTGAGAGATTGGACTTTAGGTAGTTGTGTCAAACAGCATTGTGACGTAGGCCTGTCTATTTTATTGCTGGCCATTCAGCCATAGCTCTCTGAAATCAACAAGATTTGTCTGGATTTTGCGCTAAGACTACGCGATCGGTGCATAATGTCGCTTGAAACCGCGTCATTTTTAACTTGTTTTGACGCAAGAAATAGATAGTAACATCCTACTGAAAGTCCAAGGTCTTGTTTAATTATTGAAATACAAGATTGTACTGTTTGTTATATAAAGGTGGAACGGTTGACATCACGGCCCATGAGGTGAGCCGCGACTTCACTTATGACGAGCTGTTCGCTGCCAATGGCGGGCCATGGGGAGGAGAGAATGTCAACATAGCATTCCAAGAGTATCTCTGCGAAATCTTCACAAAACCTGTGTTTTCTGAGTTTTGCAAGGTTCATACGGAAGATTTTTATGATCTAATGGGAGCTTTTGAACAAAAGAAAAGGACCTTTGAAGCTAGGATGGTTCAAGAGAACAAATTCGTCGTCATTAAATTGCCATATTATCTTGGCAAGGATTTTCCTCTAAACACCCCGATGGATTTGGCAGTGAAAGAGCATGATAAGTTAAAGATACCTGCAAAACATATGATGGGGTTCTTTAATGGTACGCTTGACGAAATATCCCGACACATTAAAAATAAGCTCAAAACAGAAGAACTGAAAGATATCAACAATGTTATACTGGTAGGTGGCTTTAGTGTACCAAATATAGTTAAAGACCGTCTCAAAGAGGTATTTCCGGAAAACGCCAACTTTTACTGCCCAGAAAACTCCGAAGTCGCCACTCTGGAAGGAGCAGTATTGTACGGACAGTCTCAAATTCACACAACATATGAAAAATCAAAGCCTCGTAGTATAACACCAAGCATCAACTCGAGACGAAGTAGGTTTACCTATGGAATGGACTCCCATGTACAGTTTAACCCAACAAAGCACCCAGAAAGCAAGAAATTCAGGGATGGTGATGAGGTGTTTTGTAAAGACTATTTCTGGGTCCTTCTTAGGGCTGGAGCAAAGTTATCTCGAGATAAAAAAGGTACGATGAGGACGTTCACCATGGACAAAGACTCTACAACACTGGATGTTGTTATCTACAAAACGGAGAATCCAAGTCCAAAGTTTGTGGACGACCCGGGCTGTTTGAGGCTCGGAACTCTTGTTGTTGACATGACAGAAGGCTTGGGGATTCCGAATCGAGAAATCAAAATCGGACTACAGTACAACGATACAGAATTGAATGTCTACGCCATTAACAACAGAGATGAGATTGTCAAGACGACGTTTGATTTGCTAGCGTAGATTAGTATGTTAGGGTTGATAGAAAAAGTATATAACAGCAATTGCTTATTATATTTTTTTAAACGTTGAATTTTCAATTGCCATTTGATTGTTTGCAGTGTTATACAATATCTATCATACAATATTCAATATATTTGGCATATTTTTTTTATATATTAAATGTCACATAGTTTACATACATGTATATTACCCATTTACTCAAATAAAGAGATCGAATATGTTTTGTTAAAGAATTATCTAGAAAATCTAATAAAACGAAATTAAGACGTTACTGTGTTCTTTGAGAAATTATTGACCAATAATTCCACGTAAAAGGTTTTTATTTAGGACATCACAGAAGTTGAGACATTTAATTGATTGGTCAAACGTTAACTTTCTGAAATTTTTATATATAATATATATTAAAATTGCGATCTCAATCTTAGAAAAAGAACAATCTAAATACGGAAGCTAAATGGGTTAAATAAGCCTTAAAGGAACTTCGCGATCAGTGCATCTCTATGTATAGTAAGACCTTTCGAAATATATTTCCATGCTGAACAAAAAAAAAACCCCACGTTACAAGTGCAGAAGGTTTACTAGTATTTACAATAGATATTTATTTAAACATAGGTTTTCTTATTATTAGTTGAATGAATGGTTCAGTGTCCTTGATCGGATTAATAAAGAGTAAGTAAGATTTAGATTATTTAATTTAGTATGGAATCCACACCTGTATTACATAACTATTTACACATCAGGTGTGAACAGTGTGGCCATTAAGTCGTTATCGGATTAAAAGGTTCAGACTTTAATCGGACCACTTCGGACACTATTATTTTAAAATATATTCCATGCAGAGATAAAGATGACTAAATCTATACAATACAGTTCTTCAATATGAACGTCCTGTGTTTAAAAACTGTTTACGATATCTGCACATTCTGCTATCCATCAAATGTTCATCTATATTTATGAATGATGTTACAGCCCCTATATAATTTAAGATTACTGGAATTATTCAACAAAGTGCGAAAAGATCGCAAAGGAATTAGAATCTTTTGTATTCCTAATCCCCTGACGTACCATTGACTGAATATAAAACCTTATAATTGTCTTGACTTCTACATAAGTAGATTGCAGGTCATTCAATTTCCTCTCGTAATTAAAAATAATATTCTGAACTACTTTTCTGACGAGTCACAAACTAAGAGGGTATATAAACCAACTTTGATACATTTGGTGGGTCAGAGTAACCTAACGTATGGTCATTAGCGTCTGAATTTCAGTATGGATGACGATGAAGTTTCAACCTGGCATACCAAAGTCAAGCCAAAAGCCTTAGTTGTGGGCTCTATGATAAAATACTGTAAGGATAGACTGAAGGCGCGAGAGGAAATCAATGATTTTATCAGCGAAATGAAAGAAGACTTGCAGAAGACGTCCAAGGATCTCTCCGAGGAGAAGCCCGATGCGCGAGAATGGTATATCCGGAAGAAGTCTTGCGCAAGCTTCCTGTATATAAACCACAGGGACGTGGAACATTTGAATCAGATCAGTGAAGAGGTAACCATATTGTATAAACCAGATCAGTGAAGAGGTAACCATATTGTATGAATAAGACCAGTGAATAGGTAACCATATTGTATAAACCAGATCAGTGAAGAGGTAACCATATTGTATAAACCAGATCAGTGAAGAGGTAACCATATTGTATAAACCAGATCAGTGAATAGGTAACCATATTGTATGAATAAGACCAGTGAATAGGTAACCATATTGTATAAATCAGATCAGTGAAGAGGTAACCATATTGTATAAACCAGATCAGTGAATAGGTAACCATATTGTATAAATCAGATCAGTGAAGAGGTTACCATATTGTATAAACCGGATCAGTGAAGAGGTAACCATATTGTATAAACCAGATCAGTGAAGAGGTAACTATATTGTATAAACAAGATCAGTGAAGAGGTAACCATATTGTATAAACCAGATCAGTGAAGAGGTAACCATATTGTATAAACCAGATCAGTGAAGAGGTAACCATATTGTATAAATAAGACCAGTGAAGAGGTAACCATATTGTATAAAGCAGATCAGTGAAGAGGTAACCATATTGTATAAACCAGATCAGTGAAGAGGTAACCATATTGTATAAACCAGATCAGTGAAGAGGTAGCCATATTGTATAAACAAGATCAGTGAAGAGGTAACCATATTGTATAAACCAGATCAGTGAAGAGCTAACCATATTGTATAAATCAGATCAGTGAATAGGTAACCATATTGTATGAATAAGACCAGTGAATAGGTAACCATATTGTATAAATCAGATCAGTGAAGAGGTAACCATATTGTATAAACAAGATCAGTGAAGAGGTAACCATATTGTATAAACAAGATCAGTGAATAGGTAACCATATTGTATGAATAAGACCAGTGAATAGGTAACCATATTGTATAAATCAGATCAGTGAAGAGGTAACCATATTGTATAAACAAGATCAGTGAAGAGGTAACCATATTGTATAAACAAGATCAGTGAAGAGGTAACCATATTGTATAAACCAGATCAGTGAAGAGCTAACCATATTGTATAAACCAGATCAGTGAAGAGGTAGCCATATTGTATAAACAAGATCAGTGAAGAGGTAACCATATTGTATAAACCAGAACCAGATCATTAAAGAGTTAATCAGATTGTACAAAGACGTTACCAGTTAACAAAGACGTTACCAGTTTACAAAGACGCGTGACCAGTTATCAAAGACCCCAAAACTACATAAGGTAATAACATGACTGTTTATCCATGGTTACAGGAGCCAATAGCCTGCTCCGCCTGTAAGATGGAGTTCCGGGAGGTGGAGACGGAGTACCCCTGCCGCGTGTGTGACAGTGTGTTCCACAAAGACTGCGTGCTGGAAATGAAGGACATCCATCCGTCCCATATCGAGGCTGTGGAGAAAGCCAACACAAGCGTCGGATGGAGCTGCCCAGCTTGTGTAAGAATTTTTAAAAATTTGTATATCATGTATAGGAAACATTATCAAATATCTCAGACATAAAAAAAAATGTAAGCGTAAAATATTCAATTTAAGTCATACAGGTGAGAAGTTGCCAAATATGTATATTTTTTTCCGAATGAAAACGTAAAAATTAGTTATTACCTTTCAGTGATTTTAAATTGTAGATAAAAGGGTGTATTGTATGGAAAGGCCTTTTCTAACCTGTCCTATCTCTGTCTGTGTGACAGTTCGTTTGTTTTACGTTTCCAAATTACTAATATATCAAAGTTAAGTAAAATGTGATTGATGAGCTCATAAATTGTTTTGTATTTACTGTTACATAGGACGACTTAGGCTTGCTATTAACAGAAGAAGAACTGCACGACATTATCGACACATTTGAAGAGGAAATCAAACCTAAAGGTGATCTAAAATATTTGTATTTATGCCATTTAGAAGGATTAAAAATTAAATCATTTCAGGACAGAAGTGGTCAATAAAACTTTTTTTTCGTTTCTATTTAATATATCGCCAACAAATAACATGATCTTAAGATGTTTTGTTGCATTTTACCCTAAAATCATTTTGATTTGTGTTGACCTAAACTTTTGAAGCCATATTTGATGCTATATTTTTCCAAGTAACATTTGTGCCCCAAAAAAACATCCTTAATCGATGTTGAACTAAAGAGTGACTTTACCGATCTTCAAAATATTAAGCATTTCACACAAATTCAATTTCACTATAAATTAATTTTTTCCCCCAGACGGTCAAATTTCACCAGGCGAATTCAAAAACTTCAAGAAAAAGCAATTGGGCCACCAATTGTCTGAGGAGGACCATGAACACTTGGATCTAGAGTTCCGATTGGCCGACAGGGATGGAAACGGGATCATTGATTGGTGGGAATTCCTAAACTACCAAACGAAAGTGAAACTCGCCATGCGGGATCAGGTAGGGAGGAATACAGAATACTTACCAACAATACACCTAATCGTCATCAAAATGGAATAACCCATATACATGTATCATCATTATTATTATGTATTCATTGTTCACTTTAAATGTCGTTCTCTACCCAAGCTACACCAAGAACATTAGAATACGGTTCCGTTATATGAACCAAATCTTACGGGGCAAAAAAAAATCAGCATATAGAAATAGCGCAATGTTAAGAATTGATATTGCTAAGATGTTAAGGTAATACACCAACTACAAATGTAGTTGTGGGTAATGACTCCTATAAATACACCCCTCTACTTACAATAATACAATTTCGATTTTCCTTATTCCCTTACAGAGGGAGCTCGTAGATATGCTCACAGAGAAGGAGGTGCGGGTGGCCAAGCTCGCCTTTTCCCACATGGACGTCAACAAGGACGGTAAGGTGACGGAGCTAGAGGCCAAGAAGGCGTTCAGTGACTACTTCGGCCAAGTGAATATGAACGACAGGTAAAAGAAAAACACAATAGTCATGCGCGGATCCAGATATTTTTTCCTTAAGGGGTTCGATCAGGGACGTGATACGTTCCTGGTCCGATTGATGTTTGCCAGTGGGGGGGGGGGGGGGGAGGGTCTGAGACCTATTTTCGATAATTTCATTATGAGAATTAAATACATTGTATTTGAATTTTCTGGGGAAGGGGATTCCTAACCATCCCTTTAGATCTGCGCATGCTGGTTTAAATGATCTTTTTATTTAATTTTTTCTTTCCAAATTTTCAGATTTTTTAAACATGTATCCCCCTTTTATGACTTGTTCTTGCAGAAGAAGATGCAGTGTAATTGAGTCTTATGCGCGCCATGCTACAGCTCGCGCCATGGCCCTCGACATTAAAGACACAGGGTGGGTAGACAGACACAGGCACGTAGCATCGTCCTCAAAAAGGGCAGACTTATCCTAAATCTTGACAAGCAAAAAAATCCATTTCATCTTTCTGTCATTATCTCAATATTCAAAATCATTATTCTTGAAAGGGGAATGGTCCTTACTACCTAAAACTTCTAGTGTTGTTCTGTCATTTTGTTAATTTACATTGTCTGTTGCGATAAAAAATTGGGGGAGGAGAGCCCCCCCCCGGTCACGTGATGCTATGTGCCTATCATGGTAATTACATGTATATGAAAATCTATCTTTAATTCATATTAAATTCAATTTTTCAACTTGATGTTACCCCGAAGTGTCCCGAATCTCCTGGAAACAGTTTATAAAAGGAGAATGGTCATGATTTTGGTTAAATTCTATTTTTGTGTGATTATTATTTACAATGGTCAATGAATGCTAATGAAATTTGAGAGTCAGTCGTAGAGTTATTAGCAAGATACAGGGTTCACAATTCTTTGTCATGTAAACAAGGCTCGTGTCCTGTTTTTGTTTACGCAGGTTTAATATACCAGTAAAAAATCTTCAAGTTGATTTGTCTATCTTCTTATTCGTTTTAGCATAAATAAACATTTCCACACTTTTAACATGTTCATTTTAGGTCTAAAACTGGAATTTTCACTTCAACATTCAATATGTAAACAAAAGCTTTGTTTACATAGCAAAGAATTGCAAGCTTTGTAACTCGCTTTTACCGGGTGGCAGTAAATTCAAAATTTACAACACGACATATAACTCAACAAATGATGTTCAAATTTTTGGTTGCATATTACAAATGCCATACTGAAGCATTGTAAACATTAAAATCGGGGAAACTTTTTTGATCCAAATCGTGACCATGCCCCTTTTAATGTGCCGTTGTTTTGTTTGTAGAGCTGTAACCTGGCCAGAGTTTTTGAACGGACAAGCCAAGTTCATTATTGGAGTCCGCCCAAACCCTACTCAGTGAGGGAGGATTACCACTACCTAGTGAGGGGGGATTACCACTACCTAGTGAGGGGGGATTACCATCAGAGGAAAGAACCGGGGATATTTTAATTTTTTTTTCAATGAGTACAATGTACTAGTAATCACGTGTGAAATATTTCCTAACAGAAAATAGATGATATATGACGCACTACAAAAAAGGTTTGCGAAATCTCATTCCGCTCTACTGTGTCGACACGTGGTGGATAAAATATATTTTTTTAAACTCGGTGTATTTTTATTCAAACTGAAATTACAATTGGACAATAGCTATTTTCATACATATTCATTTTTAGCAAAAAAAACCCCAAAAAACCCCTGCATATCCGATTGCCTGTCATTTTTTCATTTTTATATTCTTTGTAAATCTCTATGCAGTTATTGTTATAGATGAACAAGTGGATCATTATCTAAAAGAGCACATCATATTTTCAGTACTGATTATTTATTTCAAGATATTCTTGAGTTATTGTTTTTGCTGTCATCAGATGAACTAACAGTACGGCTGCGAGGGACACCTCCATGTTATGATGTAGTTTCTTTTGAACTTTTGAAATAAACAATACATTCAACCATTATCTTGTAATATTTTTCCGTACCAATTTTGTTGTCTTATAAAAAGTTCAACATAATGTTATGGTTATAACGCCAGTTAGTTATCAGGGGCCGGGCCTTCAGATAGAGAATTTATTTAGGTGGCTCAGCAGTTCAATATATTATTAATAAGATCTATAGAGATCTTTTTTAAAATATGATTTCACAAAAAAGAGACCGATATCGGCTTTCAGTTATTTTATAAGAATAATTTTGCATATTTTAATAAAGACCAAAAAAACTAGTTTTGGCTGCGAACATAATATTACGTTGATTTTATACATAAAGTGGGTTTAATTTTAAGAAAATATTTGTTTTATATTAGGTACCGGTAATTTTTTCGGAATGAAGGTGTAAATTAGATCAGAAATATATAACAGATTAAGGATAATTCATTGAAAAAAAGGAGTAAAGTCACGGGGTCTACACTCGATGATGGGGGATGAAAGGGGGTCCTGTCCTCAAGCACCTGTGTAAACGAATACAATTAAATTACCATTAAAAAATGTTTAATTAAATATTTTTTTTTTTACCAGAATATCTCTGGCATGTATTTATAGCTTACTATACTATACATCTACTGACACCAAAGTTTAAGCTCTAAAATATCATATTTGTAGCCAAAAAACATTTTCTATCGTTTCTCTGGAAAAATATAGAAAAAAATTGACTTTTAAATACATTTCGGGGTAAAATGATGTACAATCTAAATATTGAAAATGGTCATGATATTTGAAATTCATTCATCGACATTGATATCTCAAAGCTAAAAGTGCCTCATGTACGGTAATCATATCAATATACACTGTACAACAGAAATGGAATACAAGAGTTCCAACAGAGAAATATATTTATATAATGATATCTTTAATACACAAAATGCATATTATCTTCGAAACAACTAAATACAAGCAGGTACAGTACATGTAATTGTTGAAATTTTGTTCATATGCATAAGGTAAATAAGTTTTACACATTCATGCGCTGATCAGAAAAATTTTCTGGGGAGGGAGAGGGGGTCTGAGGGGTACCGGTGGGTAAATGAAGTTTGCCAAGGTGGTCCAAGGCATTTTTTAGGTAATTACACTATGTATATAATATTTCAGAAATTTGAGTTTTTATGGATGGGAGACACCCCCACCCCCCATGGTGCATGTCATACTCTGGTAAAAATACAACCTAACATGCATTCATGTCCACGTGCTCACATACTAAAGCATAATCTGAGGACTTCAAGTCTCTAGTTTTAGTGCACAGTTTGTTGACTCATGTTTTGCTCAATAACCCAGTCTCAAGCTTAGTTGAGCTATTTACCACATGCTTGATAAGCAAGCAAATATGACTCGCTTCAGAGGTCCTTCTATAGAGTATTTTTTTTGGGGGGGGGGGGGGGGGGGCAGGTTACTGATATCACTTGTTTCAGATGTCCTTGTATATGAGTATGTATTTGGGTAGGTTACTGATACAACTCGCTTCAGATGCCTGTGCAAATTAGTATTTCGGTAGGTTGCTAACATCACTTGCTTCAGATATCCTTGTATATAAGTTCGTATTTTGGTACATTTGCTGGGTCAAGAGGACTAGTTACAATGACCTTGCCCTTCATTGCTCCTCTGTAAATAACTTCTACCACGTCGATCAAATCCTGCTTGTTCCGAAAACTTCCAACAAATTTGGTATGATCTGGTGTGCTGCAAAACATATTGGTAAACTTAATTATACAATAATCCTAATAATGATGTATGTACATGTATCCTAATCACTTCTTGACTCTTCAGGGGAAAATGAACAAAAAATGTAAACAAAACTCTTTGGGTGACTGCTTTTTAAGTGTGTGATGTTATGTAGATGTTATGCATTAATGATTACAACATTGGTTTTGGGAAAAAAATATTAGATGGACCAAATGTATAATAATTAGCAAACATCCAGGATATCAAACTTGATAAGTTGGTTTGAAGTGTATTTTTTGGTATGAGAATGAAACTTAACAGCAATGCAATCGTATCATATGAAGAATCAATTACTATACAGAATACATGCTGTAAGATCAGATATATTACATGTAACAGTATATTTGACTTTGAGAACTCTATAAAAAAAAAAAACTAAATTACTTCAAAATGTCTTACCCCCAATCAACCTTGATGTGCTGAGCATTAAAGAAGAAGACCGTGGAGGGAATCAGGGTGATGTCAAAATACTTGGTATACACTGGAACCTTGTCGACGTCAACAATGAAGATCCGCGCCATGTTGGCAAGCTCTGCTGCACACTTGGCAAGCTAGAATAAACGGTTCATGACCAAAATTATCTACAATCTTTATTATCTTTTAAGAATTCATAAATTTATTTTCAAATGTCCCGTTCTTTGTTGTTATCTTTTGCAATTTTTGTCAATCTTGTAAATCAGTTTAAATTTGTTGTCAACTTGTCATGGGTTTCAGTAGGTGAAATTCATGTACCTGGTATGTGCGTGAAAGTTCGAGTGTACATGTATCTAATTTATAATGACTTTGCTTAAATTGGAATAATAACATTAAATAACAAATATTATTGCAAGTGTGACACAGAGCAAAAATCATTCATGTTTTGTAATAAGTGAGAACACAGGTGTCTGCAGTTTTTTTCAATTTGTTGTAAATAAATGAGAAAGATATTTTCAGATTGATGTTTTCATTTCAAGTTATTATGGTTCTAGCAAATTTTCTTGACAGTGCTCCAAGATAAATCTCAGGAAAAGTTAACGAGACTAAAAAAAATTGACTGGTGTCTCTTCAATGAGGCGACAAATGAGATTATCATCACCAATAATTACCCTTGATCTGGTCGGAAATATCTGATGTTTTCCTTGATTTTTTAATAATTCATTCATTTAAGAAATCTGGTAAAAAAATAAGTCAACAACATTATTGTTCATCAGTGTGGTTATCAAAATGTGCAGTAAAATTATATTTAAGCTGTTTTATTGATTTTAATGTATGAAATGTATATTTATTTCAAAATAGAGCCAAGAATGCTGCTTCCATTTGGAGGCGGATAATTTTCAGTTTTCGTAGGCCTGCTGGCGCCGGTTCTGACTTTTTCCTGGCATGTAAAATATCAAAATCATTTAAAAGGCCAGGAAAACATCAGATAATTCTGACTGCTCTTGGCCATGCCTTTACTACTGAAGACTGTTTGTCGGTATCAAATCATACTGTTAGCTTCCACTTGAATCTTACCAAATGATCCAGCTGTAAACATGTTGAGTCTTCATTCCTCCCAAATCTCAGTACCAACACAATATCAGTAGTCTTTGTTATAGCTCTGTCAATGTCCTCTTTTGTCTCGAGAGAGTCAAGAAGGTAACTCATATCAAACCGAAAGTAGAAACTATGTACTCGAACCCGATCTTTATTCCTTTCATAAAATGGATGAAAGGATACTGGATAGGTAGATTTTAATGGAGTTGATGAAAAATGAGAAAGAAAATATTCGAATCTTGTGAAGATCCAAAAAGTTTAAAATGTGGCGGAGGTCAAAGGGATAATAAGATCCGCGCTACTAATGATAAATCAAAGTTTAAGAGTACTGAATGCTGGGCAGGTCTAACGATCAAGTGTACATACATCGATATTAATGTGGATTAAAGTACATTATAATTGAGATACTTTCATCGGTTTAGAATTTTCAAATTTTACAATTGAATATACATTATGTATTTAACATTACAACAAAAACAGCTTTCAAAAATATTTTGAGAGGTAAAAATTGTAAAACCCCAGCGGGATTCGAACTCATGACTTACAGATTCGTAGTACACCCTCTTATCCTCTTACCCACTGCGCTACGCTGTTAGGTGACAATTTTAGGAGATAAACTACTCAGTATATGAATACACTTGGTTTGATTGTTTATTTCGATAAACAATACGTCACAACATGGAAGTGTCCCATACCACCTTAAACTTACACCGTGGTGTTCATTTTAAGCAAGATATTCTGAGTTTAGATCTAAAGTTGAGCAATGATTGGATTCCCTCCATCTTTAATGTAAACAAATTTGAAAGATGGTTATATAAATTTTAACTCAGTCGGTACTATGCGAGTTCAAGCTGAAACACTTGGTGTTTATTTCATATGTTTTCCGAACTGAAAATGGCTTGATTTAAAAAACTGCAATCCTATGCTCGACACACTAGGAGTTCAAAGTTGAAACATTCGTTTTATAATACGATACTTGTACAATTTTGCACATCCTATTAATGGGTTGACATTAGAAAAATCATTTTAGAGACAAAACACATCGGTATTCGAGAAAAGGGCCGGGGATATTGACTTGTCTGAAACTAAAATGTTGATTTTTTCTGAGCTTGCATTAGATCTCTAGTGCAAAAATATGAACAATGCAAGTTGACGACGAGCTTGCTAATCGCTTTTCAGGACTTTCAATACTTTGATCGCGTTTGCAGTAGGATTAAATCGGTTATGATGAGATACCAGGACGTCGGATGCATATTCCCCTGAATATGACAGGAACCTGAAAACACGGCGCAGATTGTCTGTCTCTAGAGCTGGCAAACATTATCTCACAATGATGATGTATTTGCTACGACGCTTTATTTTCGGGTTGAAAAGGAACATTCATTAGGGGGACTTTTTCTCAACAAATGATTGTAGAGATGATACCAATGAACCCCCTTTATATTTTTTCAGATTTTTAAATCTCCAAAATATGTCTGTAGCAGCGCAGTTCGACAGCTGTTCTGAGTCATTAAAAAAGCATTATCCTGTTCTTGTAATGTATGCATAATTTTCAAACAAAATGGCATGTAGGACTTCACATTTATTGCTTTTATATCTTTCGCCAACACTTGTGGCCAGTTTAGGGCAGAAAAGGTCAGTTCAAGAAATATTTACATTCTTATCCTCAAATGTACAAGATGGCCGCACACCCCCCATAAATGATATTACGATGAACCAGTTCCTTGAATGGCGCTACATGTAGCTGGTCGATCATGAATTCCTTTCTTTCAAAATTGAGGGGTGGGGGTGGGGATCCGCTCTTACCTTGGGGTGTTACAATGTCCGTCTATCGTAAAAAAAATATTGATAAGATACATTGCGTTCATGTATATGACCTTTCATTTAAAAAAAGAGGTAGATTCAGTTGACGATACATGTGTATGTAAATATTCAAAATTGTAAATAACTTAATGAATTCGGGGGGTTGGGGTGTAACATACGTTACATTATGTTGAAACAAAGCCATTTCTAAATTTCACATCATTAAAGAACATTTACCAATGATGTGTTCCTTCCCCCCATAGCTAGCCCCCCCCCCCCCATCCGCCCGGAAAATATGGCTATAAAGAAACCCCTTCCCTCCGAAAATTGCTGCACTACATAGTAGGCCCAGTCACCCACCCACCTACCCGCTCTCTGCTGTCTGTATAGATGGAATTCCTTTCATAGACAGATAAGCCCCACGAATGCATTGCATGTAGCATAGGTGGGGCAGGGGTAGGGGCTATATTATAATAGTACAGCAGACCACGCCCACTTTTCATTCCCGTGATGTTTATGGCGGACATAAACAATTCATACCTTGCAATATCTGGGTAGATATTACTAAATCATTAAAAACGATGTTTATCTCCCCTTAGAAACTACCAGGCCAATCTTTTAAAAAGGACTCTGAAAAATCGACTCCACTTTCCTACATCCGAAAGTATTCAAAATGTTTCGGTTTATAGATTTATGTTAACTTTCATATTATTTGTCATAACATTTACCAAGACTCATAGTCGCTTCATAATAATAACCGAAGAAAATTAAACGATTTGCCCCCAAATGACAATCTAAAATGTTCACAAATTAACGTTAACAGTTTTCTAGCAAATCGCATCAAAACGTAACGCCATGCAATAAATACTTCAGCTTAACAGTATAACTTACCTTTCTTTAATCAGATCACGTTAAAACTACTCACAATATTGTATTGAATCGTACTTTAATATTAAATAAAACAGACAAGAAACGTGTATTTGATTCTCAATTCTTTGTTCTTTCACTGTTTAGCGAACAATAAAATATTTCTTGAAAACAACAAATGAAATCTAAAAACGCCCCCTATTAGTATAACAGAAACAACATAGACTCTGAAAAAAATTAGGAAAAGAAGAATTTTGGTCTCACTTCCGTTCGGTATGTAAGAAAGACGGAGGTAAACAATGTATCTCGATTATTTCTCTAAAAAAATAGACAAATTGATTATTTTAAAATAAATAATATAAATTTATAAAAAAAAAAAAATACAATTGCACTTCGCAATTCAATTGAATTACGCACACGTTGGCTTCATTACATTTTAACATCAAAACTTTAGATGAATATTTTCTTAAAACAACTAAAATATAAGTATTTTCTTGCACTCTGATTACAGAGTGCTTTTCATTGACATGTCGCGTTCATACAAGTACTTTAAAATGATGCCAAGCCTCGATTGAGAAAGGTCATATCAATATATCATCAGGTCGTGACAATCTTTGGGCAGAATTACTTCAAACGGACGACCTAGAACTTGTATTTGCAAAATTTTAATCGACTTTTGCTGATCACGTTTTACTTGATTATTTATACCGACTACGAAACTGAGGACAAAATTTTTTTATGACTGTTTGTTTTTTTTAAATTTTTTCTTGAATGATTATGATAAATAATTTTCAGAATATTCCTATTATGACACTAAATTAGAAAAGAGGATATTAATATGAACAAACCTGTGCATTTTGATCGAGTAACTGCTTACACAGTCAGATTGATTGGAATTGCAATTAACCGATTAACAATTCTGCAATCGATTGCCATCCTTAAAAATTAATTAACCCAAACAACACGGGACTTTGATATTACAAAGTAATCAAAGACAAAAACATCTCAATGAACAAAACCCATGTACATGTATTTATTTAGTAAATGTTGATTTGATCTCGATGTCACCATGTACGATATTCAATCTTATTTCAATTCAACACTTTTAGAGTACCGGTAATTACCATTTTGCTTGATTCGGTTCCATTGAATATCAAAGCATAAAATCTGCACAATGTTTTGATGTACCGGTAGAAAATACTGAATGTCATATGTCAAGTTGCAGAATCTACTGTCTTGTTAATGATCTCAGAAGTAGTTCAACAAGATCTGCAGGGATTACATATTCATACTCAACAACATGCATCCTTATGCAATCATGTTCTATACTTTATCACGAATATTGTGTCACTTCACACTAGTCAAGAAATTTCATGGGGTTTGCAACTTCTTTGGAGGTCTTCTTTTCCTGAGTGGCAATACATTGTAGGCTTGGTATGGATCACCTGTAAATCTCAGGACATTTATATAGTTGACAACATGATCCAGAGCTAAACACTTGTTTCCATACACTCTATATAAAATAGAAAGAAAAAAAAACCAATTTAAAACTAGAAAATAAAATGTCTTTATAATGAATATTTTTCATATATATATAGAGAGAGAGAGGAGAGAGAGAGAGGAGAGAGAGAGAGAGAGAGAGAGAGAGAGAGAGAGAGATTTTACTTTCTTTTTTTGTAATGAATAAATAAAAATGATGAATTTAATTAAACCAGGGAGAGTTAAGAGAGTTGTCTAACGGTCAGTAAATGTGAGACTACTGGAAGTTCTCTGTTTTAGTAGACACATAGTATGTAAAACCAACTTTTAATCTTGTGCGTGAAGTTTTTGCGAGGCTGTGAGAGCTTTTCTGTTGCAAATATGTAATGCCTTAAACCAGTTACAAACATGTAAAGCCCTGAACCTGTTACAAATATGTAACGCCACGAACCAGTTACAAATATGTAATGCCACGAACCAGTTACAAATATGTATTGCCACGAACCAGTTACAAATATGTAATGCCAAGAACCAGTTACAAATATGTAACGTCACAGACCAGTTACAAGAGTAAAAACCAACAGGCTTGATCCTGAAAATTAATCGCTGCAAACCAGTTTATTTGCATTTCAGGAATATCAAGAAATAATTTCAACGTGAATAAAAGTTGGTTTACAAAATGTCAGTGTATAGGTATTCCCCCCAACTTCTAAACAATACATTGAGCAACATTATTCACTTACTTGGTAACCATGTCAATCGGGAGTTTGCGGATTTTTAAATCCTCCTTCTTGGCTTTCCCGTATGACAATTTTGCTGTTGTTGTTGTGTCAATAATCCCCCCAATTATTGGAATTCCATCGTCTGGGTGGAAATAATGTCGGGCATCAGGTGAGAGGTACACTAAATCTTCCTTTGGGAACAAGTCCAGGTAACTCTTCTCAGTGATGGTTACGGGACCCTTTGCTATGTCTTCAAGTTTTTGATTACGGCTTTCAAGGACCTTGAAAATTTGATTTTCTTCCCATGGCTTTTGCACATTACAGAAGATAAGATTAAGGGTCGGGGTTCTTTCAAATGCAGACATTTTGGCAAGACTCCTCACATACATTAATTGTAGAGCCACATCACGTATTTCATGATAATACAGGGAATCGATAAAACTAAAATCAACCACGATAGGGTCTTCAAACAAAGCCGCCCGGGCCATACGATGGTCAGCTATCATGTTGACAGTATGGTCAAACATCGCCCGGATAAATCGATGTTGACCATCTGGATCTAATCGATTGTCTCGTTCCACTTTCCGGCTTGGTTCTTTTAATTTCTCGGCAGCTTTAACTTTCTCCATTATCTTCTTTTCACATTGTCTACATTTTTAAGAAAAGATGTAAACATTTCTCATTATAAAGTCTCCATACAAAATTTGTTTTCCTTCAAGTTAATTTCTCTACTGGTACTATACCAGTTATCGGCTAAGACCAGTTATCGGCTAAACTGAGAGTTCGGGTTTATAGTACGCGACAATCAAAGATTTTATATTTCAGTCGTCTTTTCGAATAAAAAAAAGTAAGATTGCTTGAAAACTTTCTTGAATATGGTCTATACATGAGCTTAACGATCATTGTTTACCACTGATTTACATCTTTTGCACTTTCAGCAGTAGGGGAAGTGACGTAATAAGTTTAAAATAGAACATTTATTTACCTCTTTGTAATGCGTTTGATTTGACAAATGATATCAATACATATACCATGCATAAACAAAGGGAATTCACTAAATTCCAAGAAATTCATAGCGCAGTTGAACGCTTGATTGCACAATTATGTACTGAATAGTGTACGATTTTGTGTATTACGGCATGGTAAATGAATAATTTTATGAGTTTTGTTTACAATCTATCATAACCCCGACGACTTAAGTCTGACCCCACAAGGGAGATAAATCATATTACATTTAGCAGAGAATAAAATCAACATGGGCAGGGATTTTACTTTCCTATTATCAAAGAGGCCGATAACTGGTACAGTAAATTGTAATAACTCGGCATATTCGGGGCGTGCTAAAAAGCACAAAACAAGATGTTTTGGGTTATAAATAATGATATAATCCAACAGATTGATAAATAAGGAGTTCACCGTTTGGAGTATGTCTATTTTTATCCAAAAATATCAAGAAATAAGGAAATGCGAAAAGAAAACGCCAAATTTTAGCCGATAACTGGTACAGTGCCAGTAGGTATTGAAAAATAGATAATGTGTCAATACCGGTAAATAAATCTGGAATTTTTCATCTCATATCGATTTCTATGGTTCTTCTTTGACAGGTATGTATATTCACGTTTAACATTTGTGACAGAAAGAGTAATTTAAGAGTGACTAGAAAATAGCCAAATTAAGATATAAAATTCATGATTATTTATTAATGAATAATAGCCTCTTTTTGCTTCAATTATATTTACTTTTCTATGTAAAACTGGAACTAGATTGATATCAATAGACCTCTTCATAGTAACAAAATGACATAGTTTGGTAAAAAATGACGTAACGTCAATTGCTTCATTTTAGTCATTTAATTATCTACCTACTTAAACTTCGGCAAAGTTTATCACTTTGCCCTGGAAGAGAACAGTACCGCATTTACTGTGAAGGGGTCTATAAGACATACCTTTATTTTAGGCAGAGGTTCATGCAAAAAGTCAAAGTTAGTAAGTATACCAGTAAGGTTTGATTACTGTTACTACATATATTACCGGTAGTAGATGCCATAACCTTGCAAACATTAACTTTAAAAACTACAGTACCGATCACACCCAACCTAACAGAGAGTAAACCCCAACTAAACCCTGAGTTTAATTTCTGGGTTTACTCCGGGCTTACTAGAGTGGACCTAGAGTAAACCAAGATTAAACCCAAAGTAAACCCAGAGTAAACACAGAGAGTACACCCGGTCAGAAGTATACCCATGAAAGCAGACGCTAACTGTGTATTAGGAGTATACTAGGGACAGGAATTACAGGCAGTAGAATGGTAAGATAAAAGACAGGTCTCCTTCACACTTCAGTGCCTACAGTTGACCTCAAAAGCAATTTCCAAGTAAACCAAGAGTAAACCCAAAGTACACCCCTAGTGGACCCAAATTTTCAAAAAGTAAACCCAGAGTAAACCCCGACAGTGAACCCAGGGTTTAGTTGGGGTTAACTCTAGTGTTAGGTTGGGTCTGATCGGTAATGTACATATGAGCATTAAGAGTGCATAAAAATTATATATATTTTAGAGCAGCATTCTTGCAGATTACAGCTTGACCTACAGGCGTTTCTTTTTGCTTACTTTAAATATGAAAGACGTGAAGATTTGGTCTCAAAGTTCAAGCACTTAAGCCAGTCTTCATCTGTAGGCTCAAGAATCTGAAAAGCCAATATCAAACAGAGCATAAGATATTTCCAAGACTTTTTGTAATAATAAAGTTTAACACTGTTTTGTTTTTATACAGATCGATAATTTCATTTTTGAGTTATTTTTCATAGCATATAAAACAAGAGGCCCATGGGGCCACATCGCTCACCTGAGCAACAATGGCTTTATATGGGTGTTCAATGGATATTGTGCCAAAGGCCCCTCGGTAGAAAAACAAAAAAAAATTATCATAAAATAAACTGTATCCATATTTTACACTTATTTTCCTACACTTCATCTTTGATATGGTACCCTTATGAAATACCATTTTAACCAAAAATAAGATCCTATGCAAGATATAAAACTAAATTTTTGGTAGGGGTACACTCATAACTTCCAATTCCCTTTATTTTAGTTCTACCCCTTCACTTTATAAAACGATCAAATTATATATGAGAATATGCATATAGGTACATATTCATCTTCAACTACATTGTTCTAGCTAGTTATTGATTTTATTAAAAAAATTCCTATATGTGAAAGAGGAAAATTGTACCTCAAGACGCTCAAATTAAAAACAGTCAAAAATTTAATTGGTCTTCAACATTATAAACGATTGTTGTTTACCAGGCGTGAACTCGTGCTACGTTTTATAACCTTACTCACTTGATTGATGAATAATCAATGCATAGGCGTCGGAACTGGGTGGAGGGGGACGCCCCCCCCCCCCCCATTTTTTTGCAAAGTTAGACATAGCCGTACTCAAAATCTTATATTTCATATAAGGTCTAGCCCCCCCCCCCTCTCAATGGGTGTAGATTCATCGTATTAGGAGGGGGCCCCAAAAAGTAGTTAGAGCATATCATCCTTTTTTTTTTCTGTACATGTATTTAACGTTTAGTGAGACATTTCTAGTGATAAATCAAAATTTCAGCGTCAATTGTAGAATTACCGTACAAGCAAGATACAAAACTCACAATTCTGCTTGGTTTGAGTCAATTTTTTGTTCACAAGAGTTAATTACATTCAACTTTAAATTTAAATAAACTTGTTATTTCCAATTCAGAATGAACAAAAGTGTGAGCAAAGCTCTGTATCTTGCTTATAATTCGAAACTTGACACAGCTGAATATGGTTAGTAAAGAGAAAATTGTGAACATTTAAAACAGAAGAAACATGTAAAATATATATACCTATATATTTCTAGCAGAAAAAACAATCTCCGTTTAGACTGAAAATGCAGAGCATCTTAACAAAACACGTTGCATTATAATCAACCATAACATAGAGATTGTACCAAATTACTAATAAAATGTATAGTATTTATAATATAACATGTTGTTAGTGCATCAGATTTTGCTCTTTTTGTGCAGGTAAACAATTAACTGTTTGGTTTACCGAAGTCTATATCTGATTCGATATGTAAAAATTCCAAAATACAGGCAATATTTCCCCTCAAGTTAAGGTGGCTCTATACACCCACAGTTTATTCCAATTTTCAATAGAAGACCACAAAACATATACTTATCAAATATTAAAATAATGATAGGGATACTATAGGTATTTTAAAAGAATTTTTTAATGTTTTTTCGTGTTAGTGTAAAATATTTTTTAAAAAGACAACTATTAACAAATTGAGAGAAATTTTTTTGTCATTTGATGGATATTTCCTTCGGACACATAAAAAAAAAATATAACACTTATTAACATTCAAAAATGTTATTATTACAATTATTTGTAGTATTTCCCAAAAACATAATCTTTCATATTTTCTTACTCTGTTGACAAATCATCTGAAAAAGTTGCTTGATGTTATAAGAAAATGTCTTTCAATAAATGTGACATTAAAAATTGAATGAAAATCATTGCAAATAAACACAAAAAATATTTTAAATTTTATTTGGTATGAAAGTTCCTCAGGTAAGGGTTATCGTTCCTAAGTCCCAAGGCCAAAACACCTTGGGGACTTTTCATTTCTGAGTTGAAGAAAATTTCCTAGATATAATGTTGGAATGATAAATACATACATATCTCATTTAATATGCCTGTATAAGTGAATATATTCGCTTTAATGCAAAACTAAGTCAAATAAATAAAGGGGAAAATTGACTAGGCTAATAGGATTTATGTATTGATCCAACCTGAGAGAAATTCAAAGCAACCCTCCCATCCCCATGAGGTGTCGATATTAATGTGCGTTAAAGTATATTGTAATTGAAATATTTTCACCGGTTTAGAATTTTCTTTTACAGTATTCAACAAAAAAAATACGTTTTAGAAAACTTTGGAAAGTTAAAAAAATTATTGTTCTCATCGGGAATCGAACTCATGACCGACAGGTTTGTAGTGTACCCATTAACCCACTGCGCTACGGTGTAACATATCGATGATGGGAAAGAAACTATTTAAAAAAATTATACTTGATTTTATTGTTTATTTTCACATATAATACCACACAACGTGAAGGTGTCACATACCACATTACTTGTAAGTAATGTATTTTCCAATTATCAAATTAAATTTATTCATTTAACAAATTTTTCAAAAGAGCGGTCCCCATACAATTCGCCTCAGTTTAAATCAGTCAGTACCGGAATTGCATGCTTCCAGAGTTACTTTTTTGCGTACTGCGTCATCAAAAAGTGGTGTATAGAGCCACCTTAAAAAGCATAAATGAAATTCAAAACAACGTAAATGAACTAAATCCAGGGTCACGAGTGAAAATGTCAAGGCATTGAAAGATTTAACCTCAATTCACTTCACGAAATCAGCACAAATATATTTAGCATGTTTCAAGTATCCCTTCGCACGTAAACTGTTGCACAACAAGCAAAATCATCTTTGTCAGTTTGACCCGTTTTGTCATGTGTCGTGTGTCATTGCACGAGGCAAGTCTCGAGAGCGAGAGTCTGGGGTAAGTGAGACTATGTATAGGGCAGCCATTATACTAATACAATGAACTTTCGATATGGAATACCGAACCCGAAGTTATAAACTGATTGACATCGATTATCTCTTTATTTTTATTTTCATAAATTACTCAAATTTGAAACAGAATTCGCCGATAATTTTTGCAATATATATTTTCCTTTCCATAAGGATTATTTATGCAAAATTACGTTGAATCTGACTCAGTAGTTTTTGAGAAGAAGATTTTTTAAAATGCACCCCCCTTTTTCTACAGTTTCGAGGTTTTCTCCGTTTTAAATAAAGATCGGTCTTTCATTTCTGCAATTTATAATCACCTTTCTATAGGGATGCTTTGTGCCAAATTTGGTTGAAATTGGACAAGTGGTTTTAGAGAAGAAGTTTAAAATGAGAAAAGTTTACAGGCGGACAGACAGATGGACGGACGATGGACAAAAGGTGATCAGAAAAGCTCACTTGAGCTTTCAGCTCAGGTGAGCTAAATACCATGATATTTTTTGTCATTTTAGTAGAAAATAACATTTTCATAAAAAAAAATTTCAGCATGAAAATTGCAGCTCATGTTGCTTTAAAGTGGCGGCATTTGACCTGATGGGGCAGTACCTAAAAACCACAGACTACGTTATGTTTTACGGCCTTAAAACAAAATAACATTTTTGCTCCTGCCTAATTGAAATAAGCCCGCTGATAGAATTTCATTTGCAAATTATTATAGGGCCAAATTTGGACATTTAGAAGATTCATCCTTTAGTGAGCGCTAAAAACCTAACCTGCAGATCTGGTCTCAGATGTGTAGTGTAAAAAAAAAATTATCAAAATCAGTGGTCCACTTACTTGGAATTTTCCTGCTCTGCAGTAGTCTATGAATTCTGATCGGATAAACTCCAGGCGGTCTTTTTCTTCAGGGCTGGCATATTTCTCGAAATCTTCAAAATTCTTGATTTTGTCAGTGGGATAGTACTCTGTTCTTTTGTGATATAGCAAAAACGAGTTTGTGGAAAATGCTTTCTGCCATTGAAGATTCCTGCAGATGCCTGGATTTCTATGCATCCTCAATGATCTTTACAAAAATGAAAAACACAAGATTAATTAAGAAAGAGGGCAATGACTCTTCATAAAAGTCACCCAAGTATAATACACGTAGCTGCAGCTTACACTACCAAAGCTGAATGAACTATTATATCATTAATATAACAATGGACACCAATTTTCTGATAGATTCAGTGAAAATCATATTTTTAAGGATTCATCAATTTGAGGCCAATGAAATTGGAATCCATAAAAATAATTGTTTACAAAACCACAGTAACCATAAGCTAAAATCAGTAAGGAGAAATTCATTTAAATTTTCCTATACCTATTTGATGGCGATTCAAGATATAATACATTCCTAAATATTAGAAGAAAGAATTTAAGGTCTGACCCTGCCCCCCCCCCCCCCCCCCCCCCCAAAATGATCATGCAACGCCGTCCATGATCATCACCCCAGTCTCTTTTCCCTGGCAGAAGTTAATCTGTTAACCATAGTTGGAACGGCACCAACTGTAACAGTATGAGAGAAATAATAGGGATTCAAACCTTAATTGGCCCCCTGAATCTCAGATGTTCTACAGTCCTTTGACCACTCCAGAATAGGGTACAGATTTGGCGGTGCTGTAAATGTTCCTGGGTGTTTTTTTTAGATCTGATTTTTTTGGCCGATTTACACCATATCCCTGCTGATATTAATGCAATATTGGTGCATCAAATTTTTTTAAAATAAGGGTTAGGCCTATGAGTTTCGAATAGCATAACTGTTATATACATATGGAATGTAGATAAAAAAGTTTCAGCCCTTAAACCATTGATTAAACCTGTTGAATAACAGGTTTAATGCAAACACTTCAGTTATTGGTATTTTCTTAACAGGACAGTTTGATTTGCACAGAAATGACAGACAAAATCACAGTAACAATAATTTAGCCTGGTTTCTAACATCTTGTCGTAATACAGTCGCAGAGCCTCCACTTATCATTATTGTGGTACAATATGATTATTTAAGACTTAGAAAGACATTTAATGAATACCAGAAGTATTTGTTTTAATCCATCCTTCATTCAATTCTAAAACAAAGGGAAACAAATTAGGTGTTCTGAACTCGTAAAATGATGGCTAAATAAAATTCTGCATCCACTTGCGACGTATGTATTTTTATTCTGTATGCTTTTGGGTATGTTAGAATACATACTAAACCTAAATTTAATAAAAGAAATCTTGTTAAAAGTGAAATTTTCAGGCACCGACAGATGATTTTATGCGCATATTAACGGTGCAATGACCTGGATTTATTACAAAGCAAAGTTGGTCGACTAATCTAAGACCATTATCATATACATTTATGACCGCAAAAAATGAAATTACTGCAAAATTCAAACAAGCATTAAGACAGGTTTATATTAAAGGTATTGATTTTTTTCTCAATTTCTTCATTCATTACTGGTAATTTTTTTCTATTAAACTTCTGAACTATTCGGAACTGATCAAAATTTGGAACTGGTCTAACAGCTGTATCAACTCGATCATGAGCTACCTAGCACCGGTTTTCAATTCAGTCTTAAATGATTTGCCCTCAAATATAAACATTTCCTTAGTCTTTCCCTTGCAAATCTTAACCTGTCAGTTCCAAGGGTTGGGCACATACATATGCATATTGGCACCAAATGAAATGGGATGATCGAGAGAAATAATGACCGACCAGCCTCAAGGACCCAAAAATCTCTATAGTTAGATGTTCTACTCACTGAGCTATATGGTGCCAGTATTCAAACCAGTCTGACCATCACATATTTATTTTTCTAAGAAAAACACAATTTAGTGCAGAAATTACTTTTAAAAAATGAAATTATTTAAGCTCTGGGCCTATATATAATGTTTATAAAAATATTTAAAAAATCTACAAATTTTTGTGCTTTTACTTGGAGAAATGTAATTTATCAACCTATTGCTAAAACCTATAATATAATGTACGTAGGCTAGCAATGGTCTATCCCAAGTCGACAATGAAGTACATAAAAAATTAATTCTAAAATAGAAAACTGCTATGAATGTATGTATACATGGTATAAAAAAAAATGTGATTCATATCTACTGCACCTTTGCACACACTGAAGGAATCTGAATGTCCGCATCGTCAGTGTCTTGTAGTTTGTCTCACTTCATGTGACATCAATCCGCAACTATGCAAAAATAAAAACAACTTAAAAAATCTAACACACGTGTTTCGAGGAAATTCGAATCAATTAATAACACATCGGTGTTCAAGCTTTTCGCTGCAATGATTGTTTCCCCCCCAAAAATCAGACACGACAAAATATTTAAACAGACGATCATATGTCATAACTTTTACAATTTACCTTTCGTTAGATTAACAAACCTCAAATAACAATTAATCCTCTTGCAAATGCAAACTAATAAATTGGGTTCCCATACATTTCGCACAACAGTCATTTCGGTCCCCATCATTTTCGGTCTAAAAAATACCCAATTCAAGATTTTAAAGATTGTCTACATTTATTCCTATTTTCCTGGCTTTTTAACGATTAAAACCGTTATAAAAAATATATCAAATGATATTTTACTTCATGGCAGGTAAAAATGTCAAAATCGTTAAAAAAGCCAGGAAAATGTCAGATATAACGTTATGGAGTGGACTATACATAAGGATATGCTTACATAACATTTTTGAACATCGTTTCTCACGTCAAATAGTATGGTGGCATATCTCTGCCAGGCACGTACATTGTAGCATCTGGGGGAGGGGGGGGGGGCAGGGGGCCTGCCCCCCCCCCCTTTTTCCCGCAGCAACTAATTTTTTTAAATTTACATATAAAAAATTGAATTATCATGTAGTTGGCCCCCACTAATTTTTGAAGTATGTAAAAAAATTGATATGAAAATAAGAAAATTTCCCTCTTTTTTTTTTTTTTTTTTTTTTTGGATTTTTTTGGATGAGTCTGCCCTGCCCCCCCCCCCCCACTTTCAAAATTCAAAAACGATGCTACGTGCCTGTCTGCCCCTTTTGCGAGTTATTTTTCTATCAAATATGTCGACATGCAAGATAAATATGTTGACATGCATGATAATTATTTTAACATGCAACATAACTATGTTGACATGCAAGAAAATTGCAATCAAAAAAAGAGTTATAAAAAAATCTCAAAAATCTCAAATATCGCCCACATGTAACATCAAAGACTTATTTATGTCGACATGCAACTTATTTGTGTTAACATGCAAGATAAATATGTTCACATGCAACTAAGTTATGTCAATATGCAACCTTGTTATGTTGACATGCTAGATAATAATGTCGACATGCAACTTATTTATGTTTACATGCAACTTCTTTATGTCGACATGCAGCTTATTTATGTCGACGTGCAACTTATTTATGTTAACATGCAAGATAAAAATGTTCACATGCAACTTATTTATGTCGACATGCAACTTAGTCATGTTGACTTGCAACTTATAAATTGCATGTCAACATATTTATCTCGCATGGCAACATAACTAAGTTGCATGTTGACATAGATAAGTAAGATGTGAACATAACTAAGTCGACATGCAACTTAGTCATGTTGACTTGCAACTTATAGATTGCATGTCAACATATTTATCTTGCATGGCAACATAACTAAGTTACATGTTGACATAAATAAGTAGCATATGAACATAACTAAGTTGTATGTCGACATAAGTAAGTTGCATGTCAGCATATTTATCTTGCATGTTACCATAAATAAGTTTCATGTCGACATAAATAAGTAGCATCTAGCAACTTGGATCTCGCGTGATATGGGCGATATTCGAGATTTTTTTATAATTCTTGATTTATTGCAATTTTCTTCCATGTCAACATAGTTATGTTGCATGTAAACATATTTATCTTGCATGTCGACATATTTGATAGAAAAATAACTTGCACACAAGGGGCAGAAATATGCCACCATACAATAGTTTTTTACAAGAAGATTTATTTAGATTTTCTCCATCTACTCATGTAAAAATTCAACCCCTAATGGGGCCCCAGGGAACATAATTTGGCAAACTTGCAAGTTCCAGCTGGTTCCCCTTGTACATGTAGTATACACCCCCAAAGTAGGGATGGTGTACAGGTAAGGGGAACAAAAGAAATTACTTCAAGGTGACCTATAGTCCGTTCTAGCATGGCCTAAAGTGCTTTAATAAAAGTTTTCTGCTCCGATGATAGGAATTATATGCATTATCATTTATTCACTTGATTGTTAAATTGATCATGATTTATTATTAAAAAAATCATCTGGTTTTTTTTCTTTGATTTTTTCATCGTAAAATTTTACAGGAATTTAATTACTTTAAATTTTCCCAAAGACTCCAAAATATTTAGCTGTATCCACAATTCTGCTATATCGATGTTGATATTTAGTTATTATACTGTCTTTTAAAAATAACCCGAAACAACCCCTCCCCTAGCTTTTATTGAAATGCATTTTTGGAGTCATCGCCCGTTACAGTTATTTAAACAATAGAATGCTTTATTTGGTGATTCTTGTCAAGTTGAGGGATATGAAGGTGGCAACATTGCAGAAAATTATTTTTTTTCTGCAATGATTGCTACCTTCATAACCCGCATGAATCATCAAAGAAAGCATTTAAATGTTTATATTTACATCTTTCTTTAAACAAATTAATAAATTGAGTGTAAAAAGTAAGTAACATTCACTAAATTACTGTTAATGTACATCAGTACGTTAGCTAAAAGAAACTGCCAAATCATCTTCTATTTGGAATTTGAGTCGGACATCATCATGATTATTTCGTGCAGTCCGTGATTTGACTTAGGTCACTGTAGGTTTCGACCAATCGATAAACAGGGCGTGTCGATTTCAGTCCTGTCAGTTTCAGCCGCTGTAGGTTTCGACCAATCGACAAACAGGGCGTTTTGATCTCAGTCTGGCTCTCTCTATAATTATAAGTTTCCGTAAGAAATAGAATTTTACTAAATTTTTATAATCAATTTATTAAATAGTTGAAAGAAAGGTGTAAATATAAACAATAAGGTGCTTTCTTTGGTGATTATGAAAGTAGCGATCATTGCAGAAAAAATTTACATAACCCGCTGACGCGGGTTACGTATTTTTTCTGCAATGTCGTCACCCTCATATCCCGCATGAATTACCAAAGAAAGCATCTTATTGTTTAAATGAGTTAACTATAAGTATCCGTAAGAAATAGAGGGAATCATACTCGGCAGATGTAAATACAATGCCAGGGTTCTGTTCGATATGTTATGTGTATTGGGCGATATCCCATGAGCATTCAACTCAAATTATAGTGAAAAGAACATTACATGACTTTTTTTAAAGCACTCTCCGCAGTTTCAAAGACATGTTTATTTCAACTTATCTGTAAATACATTTCAGAAAGGCGTCACGATACGGTGATTTAATGTAGGTAGACCTCCTGAGGCACTGACTGATGACTGAGCAAAGTTCCAACGACGACAATTACAAGAACTTTTAAGATAGATCAAAAACAGTAACATTCTTCCACTTGAAAAAAATTGCTTCTCAAGATCAGGAGCCCGTTTCGCTAAAAGGCCTAACCTACGACAAGACTTTAAATAATTAAGCAACGGAAAGTACGTCAATTTTTAGTTCGGAGTATAAGTCGTTTTTCACCAAGAAGTACATATATATGTACGATGACCAATAACGGCCGCCACTCAACACTAACTATGCTAACGTTTTGTGATTACAACGTTTCACCGAAACCTTCCTTACACATTACACCCATAGGTAAAAGTGTACAACGTGTACAGTGTCATTGCAAAATTTCATGTACACTCTACACCAATGTTATAATTGTACAAAGTCAGAAAGGGTTTCAACAAAACGTTAGTATAATGTGGCGGCCGCTATCGGCCACCGTAAAGAGGCGTATGATGGCCGTAATTTATACTACATGTAGCATTGGACTAAGCTGAGGTGGTATGGGACGTCTGTCGATATGAATTTTAATAAAAGTACATTAAAATCAAAATTAATACTTTCATCGGTTTTAAAAAATAGTTTCGAAAGGTAAAAAGCGTGATTTGAACTCATGACTTACAGATTCGCAGTTAACGCTCTAAACCATTACGCTACGTTGTTTGACAACAAAGAAGATTGGGGGGTAAGATAGCGCAAATGCTCATTCGGTTTAGTCGTGAAATACAATTTTGAATGTATTTTTTAATCTAATATTATTATATATAATACAAATTTGCAAAAGCAGAATTTCTAACTATTTTCAGTTTTTAATATATTTAACAAACGTTAAGAAAAAGATATTGCCTCAAAATTTGGTGGTATCGAACCCACAACATATAAACCCTAGATATACTAGTATAAGGTTAGCTTATGTCAGGTGCTTTAACCACTGATCCATGCACAAAACAAAGAATGCTGTTTACATATTATGTGTGACTTTAACCACGAATTTATGAACTTGTATAATATTACTTTAAATGGTTTTTAAAAATAAAAATATCAATTTTATTGATATTTTATTTTTTGAGTAGCTTGTCCGACCGTGTAGCATTTTACATGCCTTATCCACCCATCTTCTTTGGAAAAGTTATACTTGATTTTATTGTTTATTTCGATAGGAGGTACTCCCAACATGAAGGTGTCCAGACTTATGTGTCCTGCACATGCACATACAAATGAGAGAGAGAGAGAGAGAGAGAGAGAGAGAGAGAGAGAGAGAGAGAGAGAGAGAGAGTATTTTTGTTTTAATTTAATAGGTTAAATGTACATTGGATACATATATGTTCACAACAAACATCGTTGTTTAAAAAAATTAATCCTGTTTATTGACAAAACAACAGAACAGAACTTGCTGTAAAATGGTTTATGAGTGTTTATGAATTAAGTCTGGATTAACGCCATGAAGGCGTAAGTTACGCCAGGCGTACGCTGTTTAGTGAGACAGCTCCAGGTGTAATGTGATGAAGCATTAATCCATGATAAAGTAGACAAACATGCCTAAATCCCGACACAGGGCATTTAATATTTCTTAAGCTTATTAAGTAAAATGACTTCTTGTATAAATGCTGACATGTAACACTAAGAGTATCATCATCACCAAAATAGAGCAAAGCATCATCATGCTGTGCTAAAATACACATTACTTTTTGAGCTACCCTTGTATAAGTTTCATATAGAAGAGTTTAATAAATGCAGGTATAAACAATGGATTCTCTTATTTATTCATTTCAATGGAAAATAAAAACATAATAGATTTTCCCCTTGCAACATCTTGCAGTATCGATATGTTAAAACAAATTTGTTGTCATATACATGTACGATTCAATACATGTAATTTACATTATATTAACATAACACTGAACAAATACTAAAATAATTATTATCACAATATCTTAGAAATTTTTTTCCCTTTAGCTGCTGGACCACTGATGATTCTTTTTGGCAAAGCTTTTCTTGCTATTTCCAAGTCCCTTGTAAATCGCAATGCTGCGACATATTGAATAATATGGTTAATGGGCAACCGAGGCACTGTTAATCTGAAAAACAAGAAATGGAAATCATAAAGACACATAACAAATATTAATAATATGTAATAATTTATTCCTTATCCTCAAGACAAATGGAATCATTCCCACCTATGTAAACTACACAAATTTCCCTACGTTATATTTTTGCCCCATATAATTTTTTTAACCCAAGTCATGGATGTAAACTTTAGGGCCTAGTTTAAATTGCTTCAACTGTTCACAATTGTATGAAAGTAGTAGTACTCCTCATCTGTAAAACAACTTTAATCCACCTGCGAGAATAATCACAGGGTTCATGAGAGCTATGTTGTCGCAAATATTTCTCACCACAAATATTTCTAGTTTTTTATATAAATTCTATTTTCCAGATGATATATACATGTACATTGAGAACAAAAATTATTCACAACAAAGCAATTTAAGTTTGGTAGATTGCTAAATCAAGTCATTGTGAATAAAAGTTGGTTAACAATTTTTAATCTGAGCCATATTTAAATTCACAGAATGCACCAATCAACATGATCAAGGCATGTTCTTTGTGAATGAATATCGAAGATTTTTCTATTGACTTACATGTATAAAGAAATAGAACTGTTTAAACTGATATGTGAGCATGTCTTAATTTTAACGTCGGCCTTTTGTAATTTCAAAATATGTTGGATATGTAGTACCGGTACATGTAGTGGTGTTTAAAAACACTTTAAGGGAATTTTACAAAAACATTACAGGTAATGTTAATTTTGAATAAAAACACAATAATTACAAAAGTTTTACATGTTACTTCATACCAAAGACTGCATTAAAATAAAATGCTGCATATCATTTAAGACATTCATACTTGAATTCAGACTTGGCCTCGTGAAAACTAGATAAAACTGAACCATTTCACTCACTTGTCAATTAAATCTATGGGAAGTCTCCGTACTTTAATCTTTTCTTTGTAAGCTCTATGAAGCGCTAGCTTGTCTTTTGTTGTTTTGTGTATCAGGCCCGCAATGACTGGGATTCCCTCCGCAGGATGATAATATTGCTCCGCATCGGGCGACAGGTACACTAGGTCTCTCTTTGGAAACAGGTCCAGGTAACTCTTCTCTGTAAGAGTCACGGGAAGTTTACTCATGCTGCAATCTTCCGTCAACAACCTTCGCATAGTCTTCAAGATCTCATTCTCTTCCACTGAGGGTTTCACGTTACAAAATATTACATTAAATGTCGGCGTGTGGTTAAGCGCTGATCTATTGATGTCACCGATTGATAAGAATAAATGTCTGGCCACGTCGATGATTTCATTATAATACAACATGTCGGCGTAACCCAGGTCCACCAGAATGGGGTCTTCCAGCATCGTAGCCCGAGCCACACGATTTTGAATGATTTTCTTTTCTGACATCCAGAAAAGTTCTTGAAAGAAATTGGTTGGGTTGTATTGTGGTTCTGTTTGAGGCTGCCTCTTTTGCTTCTTGACCTCCTGTATGTCTTTCTTTACTTGAAGTAACCTGCAAATTCATGATATTTTGCTCTGAGTAGAAAATATATTGTATTCATGTGCCATCAGCACAAAAATATAAACGTCATCACACATTTTGAGTATATTGATTATTGTAAGATTAAATGAAAGGTTCAAACTTTCACAACAAAATTGATATGTACTTATGAAAAATAATCACTTCACCATTTTTACTTGTTATTAGAGAGATTTTCTCTACAAAATTTCTGGCACTACATTTTTAGTGGATGAAGTGAACTAAATAACATGTTAATTTGGCTGTTCCATATCCCTGACTAAGAGGGTATATAAGTAATGCTTGGTATTCAATTTGTCTGCACAGCCTTGGTGTGTTACTTAATTGGGCATTGAATCATTATTTTTTTTAAAGATGTGGTCTCATAACTGCAATGGTGCGTGCATATAAATTAAATAACACTCACTACTGAGGTATGAAAATTTGCACATTGCATCAATGAATTATTTATCGGTGTTAGTATATAATATATCAGGTCGTGATCCGCTGTGAAGTTGCGAGGAGAGTAAGTCATGATCTTCGAGAAATACTAAAGGAAGATTGTATTCATACGCACCAGATTTGCTGATTTTTTAATTTAAAAAATTAATGATTCAATGCTTAAATATAATTTTGCTTCAATCAGAGCCTCTTAATAGTTTTTTCCAAACAAATATATGACTAACAAAAACATACAAACCATATTTTTAAAAAAGTAGTACAAGAACAAGTACATTGTCAATACTATATTTCTGCAAAAAAAAAATTTCAATGGGAAATCTAAAGCTCATATTGTTTTATACTAATTAACTTAAAGTAAAGCCTTTAAACAAATGAAGCTTTGTACAAAATCTCGTTGAAATTTGAAATTGGTACTGTGGTTGTAGAAAATAAGATAAAGGGTTAAAACTAAGAGACAATACCATGTAATGCTGACTGCAAAATTAAGACTTTAAGAAATTTTTATTACAAAACCAATTCTTGAGCTTTCAGCGGAAGAAAGCCAATACAGTAATTTTTTTTGTCCTCCTTTTAACTAACCTTAAATGCTTTTCTCTCCCTTTTCTTGAGTCATAATTCATATGAATTAACCATTCTTGATCTGTCAGTTCTGGCATCTAAAAATTAGAAAAACCTGATTAAACCTTAATTTCGTCTTTAACATTATATTATTGAAAGTTATTCTCATTTCCGAGCTGTCTTGCAAACATTTTAATATAGGAAACATGAGTTTGCGATTATGTCAATACATGTATCACATATCAGTTAATGACAGCCTTCATAAACTGTCAGCATCAAGTATAAAACACCCATACATTAATATTTTCATCTTGAAACAAAGGAGCTTGAACTTTCAGCTCCGGTGAGCTAAAATTATTGGACTTACGTTTGCAATATTGCTTTTGCAGAGTTTGACATACTCTGCTTGTATCATCACCAGGTGGGATTTCTCTTCAGGGCTGGCATATTTACAAAAGTCATCCATACTCTTAATCTTTTCATTGGGATAGTAGATACCTCTTCTTTCCACAGACAGTCTTGAGGTTGAAGAAAACTTTCTATTTGTTCTCCTGTGAATCCTCAATGACCTACAAAGATAAAATTATGACCATTATGTAAAGGAGAATTTAAAAAATTAAACAATTGTAAACTCTTTGCACTTGAATGTAATTATGGCAGTATAGCCCTCAAATATCTTTAAAAGAGAAAAATTTCAGTGCATTAATGACTATTCATTTTGAATATGTTGTGGAGCTACATGGGTTATAGAAAACATTTTTATCTGTATTGCCCATAGCCTTTATATACTAGTGCGTATAATTAAATTTTATGGTAAAATTTTAAGGCCTATAAAAAACTTACGTGTTTATAGGGAAACACTGATGAAAAAATAGGTTTGGTAGGTAGGGATTTTTTTTATCATATTTTTTCTGCGTGAATCCTAAGAATGTTTGTTTGAGTCATATTTAAAAACGGGTTTTTAATAGAAATAATACAAAAATCACAATCGGATAAAAACAGACCTCTAAAAATGGTAGGATCAGGGCATTTTTGAAGGATAGGTCGGGTTACCCTAGACACACAACTTTTTTTCAGGCCTAATTGTCACAGTGTCACATTATCTAAACATTCTAATGATGGCCAAATATGTAAAATCCTCTCCCTGGTAGATTAAAAAGATATTTAATATTTCATAACTCATTACCTACAGACCAATATTAATAGAACCTAGTCAGAGATTGACTTTTGAATTTTGTATATATCCAGTGCATGTATCTCTTGAGGCCTGGTAAACAATGCATCAATTTTAAATTGATTTGATGCATGGAAGTGATAGTTACAATACAACATACTGACCAGAAGTTCATGGTCCTAAAGCTCTAGCTTTGAAAAGCTGTTTTTAAATTTTTTCAATCAAAAGTCAACCGTAAACTTGTCATTATAAATGTTACTGACCTTGCTATTGCTCTCAAGGACCACATCTTTCTCTAAGAGGAAGTCTCTATAACATTACATCTGCATCAACCTATATATAGAGATAAATTCTTTGATAAGCTGTAGAATTAAATCAATGCATTCCACTCCAAAAGCATACTGTGATTTGTCATTTGTTGCCATGCAGTTTTCCTCTTGTAATGAAAAGGGAGAAACAAGACATTGGACTTTCGGTATGATGTATATATATATATATATATATATATATATATATATATATATATATATATATATATATATATATATATATATATATATATATATATATATATATATATATATATATATATATATATATATATATATATATATATATATATATATATATATATATATATATATAAGTTATAACTATTTTTTTCTTGCATCCAAAACAACTTTTAAAATGATGCTGGTTTAAGTGAAATATGCACAGATATTGTAGTTTTAGCTCAAATCTTGTTAATTTCGAGGAGCCATGGCTGAGTGGCCATGAGTAACGATTAGTAGACAGGCCTACATCACATTGCTGTTTGTAGCCACAACTACCCAAAGTCGAAGCTCCTGATAAAATGGTCCAATAATGGACCAGACCACAATTCCTGAATCACTAATCAGTGCTCTAAAATTTTACACAACTGCGCTGTCTGGCATTGTACACATGTAATTGGAACCCATAAGACTGTCACAGTACTTTCTTTCCCTTTCATCAACAACTTAGACCCAAACATTTGATTTATAAGCTACTAAATTTAGTATGTGAATTTTCTAAAGACTCTTTTAAGTTTACCACAGTGTCTCTGCAAAGCATAGAGGTATAATAGCTGCAAATCTATAGTCGGATTCCACTTGAAATAACAGTTGAAATATCTATATTGTTATATATAAATAAGATAATTAATTCGATAGTGCAGAGACATAAACAACATAAAAAAATATTGCCTCTTACCCCAACTCTTATTCTCTGACATCTCCCTCGGACATAGCATATACGAAAAAAGTCAGAGAAAATTCGAATTACTGCAAGTGTTGCATACATATAACTACCGGTGTTCATGGAATCGACAATCATATGAGCAGTTTCAACGCCCATTTGCTTAACAAGAAATCTGTAACATCCAAACTTAATTATCGAATCTTCTGTCACTTTGATCAATCAATGTTTAAGAACTGTTGAAGTGAGACTGTTGTCATTTCACCTCACGTGTACCATAGCGAGAAAATTCGAACTAAAAGACACGAGGACTATCGAATTCCTTAACACTATTTGACAAATAGGTCAAGAGGATCCCGAATGGATCGATCTCAAAGAGGCCCATAAACCACATCGCTCACCTTAACAACAACAACAGACCTGATATAATCAGCATTGTGGATTCATGTACAAAATATCTAGGAAATATAAATACATTGTATATAGTTTTCACTTGGACTGAAATGTCACGCTTTCATTGGTTTAAACATGGCGCGTGATTGCCTATAATATATCTCTATGTTATATATAGTTCGGTATATGGTATCTGTGACGTAAATTTTCATGCAAAGAAATATTTGATTTATTTATTTATATAACTATGTTATGTAAAGATATATCTTCACAATAAATTACGCAGATTGTATCAATCGGGATAAAAGGATATAGAAATTAATAAATAACTTAGTTTATATAATTATTTTCGAGTCCACGATAAATATATATAGAGCAGTCTATCACAACAACAATGGCGACGACGAGAAAGATAGGTATACCCGTAATACCGTTGAGTCTGACAGATTTGGCCAAGAAAGAAAAAAGAGTCAAACTGACAAGGATGGGAACAACGGGAAGATTGTCATCGGAAACCATGTAGATTGATTGAATATGAATTAAATTTAAGACGTTTTATCATGAAGTTGTCGGGGTTTTGCTAGTCAGGTTCGTACATGCTTCATGTGTTCCATGTCTTTACTTTAAAAGTTATGAACCAAAAGTGGATTTTTTCTTTTAGAGAAATTTTTTAATAAAGATTAAATAAACACTCTCAATTCATGCATCCCTCAGGGAGAGGGATTATTCACTCATTTCACCGTGTCGTTGATGCTAAAATAGTGTTTCATCTTTATTACACATAATTAGCAATTTATATCGTTCTACATTAATGAATAACGGAATAATAATGCTTCAGGTATCATCTGATATAAGAATTATGATCTAATTTAAGACATGAAAAACGTGATTCTAATTTGTAAACAAACTGTTCTTTCATCGTGTTTTCAATACTATAGTATAGGTTTTCCCACACTCATGCGCAGCGGCGAGACAAATAACTAAACAAGAGGCCCATGGGCCACATCGCTCACCTGAACAGCAGTTCCTTGTAACATTACATTTCGTAGCATATGCTTTTTCTATTTTAAACATTGAACCCCTTTCTCGGGACCCAGTTATGGTCCGAGGTTTATGGTTGGCTTGAACAACATAAATAGTAACATAGGAATGAAAATGTGAAGCACTGCGGTGAGACCGCACGTACACAACCTGAAAAACTGAACACTGAACACAAACTGAAACTGAGTTCCACTTCAAGAGGAATAACTCTCAGACTGTACAGAACACAAGAAAGATAACTCTTGGTTCCACTACATTAGAGTTTACACAATTTGAGGATCCTTGCATAGTAATCTCACACACTGTAGCATTATAGTTCTCGAGAAAAACTTTTTAAAAACATTTTCAATATATCTTTCTATGTTAAACTTTGAACCCCTCTTGGGGCCACAGTATTAGTCCAGTGCTAAAGTTTTAATTATTTGGAATCTACATTATTTAAGGATGCTTGCCTAGTTATCTCACAAGCTGAAGCATTATAGTTCCCTAGAAAAAGATTTTTCAACATTTTCCCTCTATATTTCTATGCTAACTTTGAACACCTCTTGGGGCCCCAGTATTAGATTGAGATCACGGCTTTTATAATTTCGAATCTACACTATTTGAGGGTGCTGACGTAGTTATCTGACAAATTGATGCATTGTAGTTCTCGAAAAGAAGATTTTTAAACATTTTCCATATATACCGGTACTTCTACATTTAACTTTAAACCCATCTTGGGTCTCTAGTATTAGTCCAGGGGTCACTATTTTAAAACTGTCGAACCTTCATTATCCAAGGTTGTATGCATGATAGTAATCTCACAAATTGAAGCATTGTAGTTCTCGAGAAGAAGATTTTTTAACATGTTACCTTTATATTTCTTTAATAAATTTTGACCCCATCTTGGGGCCCCAGTATTGGTCCGGGGGTCACGATTTTACCAATTAGGAATCTACATATATAATCGAAGGATGCATGCATGCATAGAAATTCCACAAACTAAAACATTGTAGTTCTTGAGAAGAAAATTTTTAAACTTTTCCTTTATGTTTTTTTAAAATGTTTAAATTTTGAACCCCTCTTGGTGCCCATCAATTGTCCGGGAGTTACAATTTTTTGAATCTACATTATTTAAGGATGTACATGTATGCATAGTAATATCCCAAACAGTTGCACTATAGTTCTTGAGAAGAAGATTTTAAAACATTTTCCTACATATGTTAAAATCCCTACTGGGGCCCCACTTTTTGTTCGGGGGTCACGATTTTTACAATCTTCACTATGTATACAACCTTTTGTGTATGTATTGGCATTTTTGGTGAAGTGGTTCTTGAGAAGAAAATTTTTAAACATTTTTCATATGTAGTTCTATGTTAAACTTTGAACCCCGCCTGGGGCCCCAGTCTTGGTCCGAGGGTCACGATTTCTACAATTTAGAATCTTCATTATACATACAAGCTTTTGTGTAAATATTGGCATTCCTGGTGCAGTGGTTCTTGAGAAGAAGATTTTTTAAACATTTTCCTAAGGTATTTCTATGTTAAACTTTGAACCCCGCCTGGGGCCCCAGTCTTGGTCCGAGGGGCACGATTTTTACAATTTAAAATCTTCACTAAATATACAAGATTTTGTGTGAATATTGGCATTTCTGGTGCAGTGGTTCTTGAGAAGAAGATTTTTAAAACATTTTCCTTAGGTATTTCTATGTTAAACTTTGAACCCCGCCTGGGGCCCCAGTCTTGGTCCGAGGGGCACGATTTTTACAATTTAAAATCTTCACTAAATATACAAGCTTTTGTGTAAATATTGGCATTTCTGGTGCAGTGGTTCTTGAGGAGAAGATTTTTAAACATTTTCCTATGTATTTCTATATTAAACTTTGAACCCCGCCTGGGGCCCCAGTTTTGGTCCGAGGGTCACCATTTTTACAATTTAGAATCTTCACTATGTATACAAGCTTTTGTGTAAATATTGGCATTTCTGGTGCAGTGGTTCTTGAGAAGAAGATTATAAAAAAAATTTCCTATGTTGTTCTATGTTAAACTTTGAACCCCGCCTGGGGCCCCAGTTTTGGTCCGAGGGTCACCATTTTTACAATTTAGAATCTTCACTATATATACAAGTTTTTGTGTAAATATTGGCATTTCTGGTGCAGTGGTTCTTGAGAAGAACATTTTTTAAACATTTTCCATATGTTGTTCTACGTTAAACTTTGAACCCCGCCTGGGGCCCCAGTTTTTGGTCCGAGGGTCACCATTTTTACAATTTAGAATCTTCACTATATATAAAAGCTTTTGTGTAAATATTGGCATTTCTGGTGCAGTGGTTCTTGAGAAGAAGATTTTTTAAACATTTTCCTATGTATTTCTATGTTAAACTTTGAACCCCGCCTAGGGCCCCAGTTTTGGTCCGAGGGTCACGATTTTTACAATTTAGAATCTTCACTATATATACAAGCTTTTGTGTAAATATTGGCATTTCTGGTGCCGTGGTTCTTGAGAAGAAGATTTTTAAAGACATGCACCCTAAACTTACTGTTTCGCAATTATCTCCCTTTTGAAAAGGGCTGTGCCCTTTATTTTAACAATTTATAACCCCCTTTCCATAAGGATGCTTTGTACCAAATTTGGTTAAATTTGGCCCAGTGGTTTTTGAGAAGAAGTTGAAAATGTGAAAAGTTTACAGACGGACGGACAGACGGACGGACGGACGGACGGACGGACGACGGACAACGGGTGATCAGAAAAACTCACTTGAACCTTCGGTTCAGGTGAGCTAAAAAGAACATGTTTTACGCATTGTTTGTGAAACGTCTTATCATAAGAGGCATGAGGTATATTTTTACTAAAACTCATGTCAAAAATTTTACTACAAATACGCCATATATACCTTTAATATTAGGCAATAATATGGCCATCATTGGCCGACGCTTCGCCTACTCATCTCGACATTTTTTATATTAAACTACAGAAACCGCATGCCGTAAGTTCTTAAAGTATTTTGAGTAGATCTAGTTGCCCTTTGAAATTTTTTAGAATTACAGTAATTGCCCTTTGAATATTGATGTCACATTGGTGTGTCTGGAGCAGAATAAAAAGGCAGCGTCGAAATTTGCTCAAATTAATCTCTGCAGAGGAAAGGGAGAAAACATTTAAAATTGAATAGCAACAAAACATTGTAAATAAACACTGGTGAAGCGAAGATTTTTAATGAGTATTTGAACAGTTAGGTTGATAATTTTGAAGAGTTAAAATGAGTTAAATTGGACGAGATCTTGTACATGGCTTTGCGTAGATCATTAGCCTGTATGGGCTATTGGTACTTTGCGGAACGGAACGGAACCAGTTAAGAGGCCCCAAAAGGGGAAACAAGATTTTTTTAAAACGTCATTATTTCAATTTAACTTATCGTAAATGGAAGATTGTTTTACAAAATTTGCTGTTTTAATGAACTGTGTATTACATAAAATATGCTACTCATTGCTCTATAAGTCAATACACGCTTCTTTCCCGAGAAAACCTAAAGTCACTAGTTGTTTTATGATGTTTGATTGACACTGTAAATATAAAGTTGAGGTTTAAACCAGACTCAATTAATCTGTGTGTGTAACGTCGATGAAAATTACTTAAGTAATCTTTCTTCTGAATATATTTCTTCTGATTCCGTTCCGTTCCGCAAAATACCATTACCCGTGTGGATATTGGTATTTAACGGAACGGAACGGAATCTTTCAAACTTTTTAAATAAAGGAAAACATCATAACAAATACTAGCTGTTTGTTTATTTCTATGTTCTTTTGAGATAAATGAAGCAAATCAATTCATCAATTCAAACATCTTGCATATGTGCATATCACTCCTGTGTTGTGTACAGCTATAACTTCTATTTCATCTATGATACTACATTACTTACACGGATGATATTACTAGTTTGTTCACCAAGCTAGCAATAACGCAATGTGCATCCCATATTACGTAGAATTCTAAAATATAACGAGCACATTCGCAAGGAAAAAGTTTAATATTCATCACTTACCTTCCGTCTGAACAATTTTCTTCTGGTTCCGTTCCGTTCCGCAAAATACCATTACCCGTGTGGATATTGGTATTTAACGGAACGGAACGGAATCTTTCAAACTTTTTAAATAATGGAAAATATCATAACAACTACTCACCGTTCCTTGATTTTTTTTATCAGATTCTTTAAAGATGAATGAGTCTATCAATCAAATCAATTCAGTCATCTTGTGTATTTGCTGATTATTAATTTTAGCGTTTGTCTGGGTGTGCTGCATACAACAACAACTCTGTTTTCATTTTTTTTTTATCAATTTCATATCATTGTCACGGCATAACTAACTAGTTGGTTAATTAAGCTAGCAAAAACACAATGCTTATATCAAGTAGAATTCATATTATACCAAGATCATTCGCAGCGCAGGGATAATACCGATAAAAATACTTGATAGTCTTATTTGAAATAAATTTGAATAATTGATGATATAACAAATGTTGTTACCATACTTATAAATAATTTTCTTCTGGTTCCGTTCCGCAAAATACCATTACCCGTGTGGATATTGGTATTTAACGGAACGGAACGGAACCGTTTAAAAATTTTGAAATATAAAATATATCATAACAACTACTAGCTGTTTGTTTATTTCTATGTTATTTTGAGATAAATGAAGCAAACCAACAAATCATTTCATCAATTCAAACATCTTGCATATGTGCATATCACTCCTGTGTTGTGTACAGCTGTAACTTTTATTTCATCTATGATACTACATTACTTACACGGATGATATTACTAGTTTGTACATCAAGCTAGCAATAACGCAATGTGTATCCCATATTACGTAGAATTCTAAAATATAACGAGCACATTCGCAAGGGAAACGTTTAATATTCATCACTTACCTTCCGTCTGAACACTTTTCTTCTGGTTCCGTTCCGTTCCGCAAAATACCATTACCCGTGTGGATATTGGTATTTAACGGAACGGAACGGAATCTTTCAAACTTTTTAAATAATGGAAAATATCATAACAAGCACGGCATTTATTCAATCTATAACGAACATGTATTTGTTACGGGAGTTTACGGGAGATTTAACGAGTTTGTTTATCAAATTAAAAATACACAATGTTTACATCCAGTAGAATTTTATATTATATCAAACATATTCTGAGGGATAATATTATTTCCAAAAATAATTGATGGCTTTATTTGTAATACATTAAAATAGATATTAATATAAGAATATGGATTCCATACTTATTAATAATTTTCTCATGATTCCGTTCCGTTCCGCAAAATACCAATACCCGTGTGGATATTGGTATTTAATGGAACGGAACGGAATCTTTTCCTTTTTTTAAAGCCATCTCAGGGCTTTGCTCGTACGATCAGTTTTATAATAGAGATTAACTGCCACTGATCATGGCTAAATATACATTTACATGCTTTATATGTTAAAAATATAATGTGCACATTAAATGGATTGCATGTCACTGAATTTTCATATCCATGATACAGCAAGAGACAGATTATCATAATGTTGATTAAATGTGCTTAATCATGTGTCTCTGTATTCCGCTTGTAAGTTTGTGTTACTAATCAGTGTAGTCTAATTGCAACTTCTCGGGCCTTCCCGACAGGCTCGGAAAAAACATGAATGCATTAACATTACCGGATGTTAGAATTTTATACAAAATGGAGTTGCTTCCCATTTAAATAAGGATAGACTAAACAGCCTTGTGTGTCGTTTTTCGTGGTATAGTTTAGGATATATCGTTGGCTTTAATGAAGTCTATGTCAGATCTCAACAGATCATAGATTGTGTTGTATTTATATCAAGTTTTATAAAAATGGATGTTACCATGTACGCCTATCTAATACTTTCAATTGTGTCAATTTCAACTGTTACCCTCCAAAACAGGACTATTAATTTTTTAATACTGAATGTTTTAATTTTAGAGAACATTTTACTGCTTCTACATATAAATAACGAGAATTATACAGCAAACCGTACGCGTATGTAACAATTTGTGTGTTACCCGTTGCCAAGGGAGTTGCTAATGCTGAGGGTAATATAACGGATTATCAACTGCGTCTAAACCAATCAGATTTCAGTAAAAAAAAATTTTTATTCGAACTTTCATGTACAAGTTATTCACATCTTATATACTAGTATTTAGTTTTACAGTGCATACACATCATATATTCACTTCATTTGAGATTTAGAATATAAGTATAATATAGACACAGTCACATACCGAAGATAAAAAAGCACATGTACAGACAAGTGTATACACCGACAGACAGACGTATATATGCACAAACAATCTCGAAAACTTGCTTTCAAAAATTAACATAGAATTATAATAAAACAAAATATTCGGAAATGTATTTATTGGCCAATAAATCTCTCATCGACGGTAGAAACTAAAATATACATATAAAGACAAATGAATTCAAAGCACAAATCACACACCAACGCTAGATCAACATACAGACTTGAATCACAACGACAACTGATTACCCTTATGGCACGTCATACTATTACTTATTAGGTTAGTTACTGACTCACTACGCCTCGCCATCTATGAGATTGATCAACCCAATATATTTCCGTAGTGAGTCAGTAACTAACCTATAAGTGTTTTGTTTTCCCAAGGACTATCAAGCGACATGTTTGTTCACAAATAGCGATGATCTACGCAAAGCCATGTACAAGATGTCTAACATCTCGTGCAATTTAACTCATTTAAACTCTTCAAAATTTTCAATCTCACCTTTCAAATACTCTTTAAAAATCTTTGCTTCAGCCATGTTTACTTACAATGTTTTGTTCCTATTCAATTTCAAATGTTTTCTCCCTTTCCTCTGCAGAGATTTGATCAAATATCGGCGCTGCCATTTTGTTCTCCTCCAGACAAAACAATGTGACGTCAATATTCTAAGGGCAACTACTCTAATTTTAATGAATTTCAAAGGGCAACTACTCCAAATACATTAAGAACTTACGGCATGCGGTTTAAGTATTGAATTCAATGAAATGTCGAAATGAGTAACGAAGCGTCGGCCAACGACGGCCATATTGCCTAATACTAGTATTATTTCTCACCGAACAAATATAGAGATATGTGCACGTGCTATGTTTAAACCAATGAAAGTGTAACATTTTAGTCCAAGGGAAAACAATTATATATTTTCTGCATAATAAACACATCGTTCCGAAATGTACTAGATACTCGCCAAACTTATCAAAAACAACGGAAGATGATGCAAACTCTCCATGTAATCACTGAGGAGATCCGAAAGCATTGGATAAACCAAGAGGAATATCTTTTCGCGGAATTTTTGCTCTCTCTGTATTTATCATACATTTTCGGAACATCTCAGTGATTATATGGAGAATTTACGTCACTCAAAAGTAAACTTCCGTTGCTTTCGATAAGTTTGGCAAGTATCTAGTACATTTCGGAAAGATGTGTTTATTATGCAGCGTACAGATGTAGTCAGACGATAGGAATAAGTAATTTTAACATTTTACAACCTATATATCGTCAGAAATCGTTGGAGAAACGGAAGAACTTGTTTAAAACATAGCTTGAAATGAGGACCCCCTATAAATCCAAAATGGCGAGTGTCGTCCCTTTACTTGTTTTAATGTACATTGAATAAACTTTTTTAACATGATTGAAACGGGGGTTTCGGTGAATTTATTTATTGCAATACACAAAAATACACATAAGATTACCAATTTTAATCAATTTTTTCTTCGGGAACAAATAATTAGGAAATTCACTATCCAACAACCAAGCCCCTGTGATTAAAGTATTCTCGTGCAAAATGTGACATAAAGTAAGCATTAAAGATTTTAATTGACAGATAACTGCAATGCGATAAGAATCTGTAATAAACAAAATACAAATAAAAATGACAGGTATTGGTTTCCATAGAAAAACAATCCAATAAAGCTTTCACATAGAATTAAGTAATGAAACATATCTTAAATATATTCTATAAATAAATTCATTAATTGAATAGAAAATAATGAGTTAAAACCGTAATCAATTGACTTTATTAAACTGACAGTACGTAATTATCAAGTTCAAAATGTAATGTTTGTCGACGAAATGGCGCACCATACTTGAAGCACATTGTAAACTAAAATCCATCGGTAACAAGAATATGCAAATCTAAGCATAGTTGACAATAAAGACAGAGGTAAATTACATCACTAGAAGATTAATAATACCTAATCATAACAGTCAAAACACTTACACAGTGGAATTCAAGGCTTACAAAAAACTGTAGTAATCGAGCGTTTAGAAATATGGCGCAGTACTCCACCCATAAACAAACAAGTCGTACACAAAATCTTTCGTACAAAATACATGTAGTAATCAAAATAAGATATGCACAAGACATAACAGAAATAAAAGTGAACGTTGTACATAAGATAAGCACACAAGATATTTATAATTTTATATTAATGAAATGGTTTGTTAGCTTGCTTCTTATATCCCAAAATGATGTTTTGATATTTTCCATTATTTTTTTTTTAAGATTCCGTTCCGTTCCGTTAAATACCAATATCCACACGGGTAATGGTATTTTGCGGAACGGAACGGAATCATAAGAAAATTCTTCAAAAGTTTCGTAACAACATTTGTTATATCATTATTCATTTCAATGTATAACAAACAAGCTATAGGTTAGCTTTTTAAAAAGAAAGTTAAGAAAGTCAGCCAGCGGAATATTATTTTAGGTCAAACGTGAATACACAATCTATTAAAATACGGGTTATGTAGTTTTCAGAAGAATGATAATAGGCAAGTGTATTTTTAGTTTGCACTCTTATTTTCATGTCTGTTTGCATATGTGCGGAGAGAAGCTTATATATTATAGCAATTCCTTACATTGTACGATTGCAAATCTACTTATTACTTAAAATTGTAATTTGCAAGATTGCACTCTGAATTTCATGGTCCTGTCGCAAACTACTGCCAATGCATTTTCTCTCCAATCTCACTTAGCTGATTCCGAAGACCCTGGCCCGTGAATGCAGACGATACTTATGGGCAGTCTTTCAAGATATATACAGTAAAACTCGTTTAGTACGAACACGAATATTGAGAATTCACGGATATAGCGAAGTCATCTTGGATCCCCAGCTATGTAAATCTAATGAATTTCTTATACGGTTATAACGAATTACGGATATAACGAAGTAATTTCTTAGGTCTCAGTGACTTCGTTATTAACCGAGTTTTGCAGTATCCAGTTTGACCTAGAATCTTCGAGTTTCTCTAACAAGGACTGTCTAATTCCTTCCCAGAATTTTAATTTACGGAAGCGCAATTGAAGTTTAATCCCAACTTGATAAGTCAGCCCACTCATAAGGCTATCAAGTATTTATTTTTAAAAATGATTATAACCCTGCAAATGGATTTGATATAAACTTCGACTTGATGTAAACATTGTCTTTCGCTAGCTTGATTAACCAACTAGCTAATTCTTCCTTAAAAAAATCGAATGATTTATTATATAATGAATAAATGTTGCCTTTGTAAAAATATGTTTCACATTTTAAAAATTTTGAAAAATTCCGTTCCGTTCCGTTAAATACCAATATCCACACGGGTAATGGTATTTTGCGGAACGGAACGGAACCAGAAGAAAATTGTTCAGACGGAAGGTAAGTGATGAATATTAAACTTTTTCCTTGCGAATGTGCTCGTTATATTTTAGAAATCTACGTAATATGGGATACACATTGCGTTATTGCTAGCTTGATGCACAAACTAGTAATATCATCCGTGTAAGTAATGTAGTATCATAGATGAAATAAAAGTTATAGCTGTATACAACACAGGAGTGATATGCACATATGCAAGATGTTTGAATTGATGAAATGATTTGTTGGTTTGCTTCATTTATCTCAAAATAACATAGAAATAAACAAACAGCTAGTAGTTGTTATGATATATTTTATATTTCAAAATTTTTAAACGGTTCCGTTCCGTTCCGTTAAATACCAATATCCACACGGGTAATGGTATTTTACGGAACGGAACGGAACCAGAAGAAAATTATTTATAAGTATGGTAACAACATTTGTTATATCAACATTCATTCAAATTTATTTCAAATAAGACTATCAAGTATTTTTATCGATATTATCCCTGCGCTGCGAATGATCTTGGTATAATATGAATTCTACTTGATATAAGCATTGTGTTTTTGCTAGCTTAATTAACCAACTAGTTAGTTCTGCCGTGACAATGATATAAAATTGATAAACAAAAAATGAAAACAAAGTTGTTGTATGCAGCACACGCAGACAAACGCTGAAATTAATAATCAGCAAATACATAAGATGACTGAATTGATTTGATTGATAGACTCATTCATCTTTAAAGAATCTGATAAAAAATTCAAGGAACGGTGAGTAGTTGTTATGATATTTTCCATTATTTAAAAAGTTTGAAAGATTCCGTTCCGTTCCGTTAAATACCAATATCCACACGGGTAATGGTATTTTGCGGAACGGAACGGAACCAGAAGAAAATTGTTCAGACGGAAGGTAAGTGATGAATATTAAACTTTTTCCTTGCGAATGTGCTCGTTATATTTTAGAATTCTACGTAATATGGGATACACATTGCGTTATTGCTAGCTTGGTGAACAAACTAGTAATATCATCCGTGTAAGTAATGTAGTATCATAGATGAAATAGAAGTTATAGCTGTACACAACACAGGAGTGATATGCACATATGCAAGATGAATTGATGAAATGATTTGCTTCATTTATCTCAAAAGAACATAGAAATAAACAAACAGCTAGTAGTTGTTATGATGTATTCCTTTATTTCAAAATTTTTAAACGGTTCCGTTCCGTTCCGTTCCGTTAAATACCAATATCCACACGGGTAATGGTATTTTGCGGAACGGAACGGAATCAGAAGAAATATATTCAGGAGAAAGATTACTTAAGTAATTTTCATCGACGTTACACACACAGATTAATTGAGTCTGGTTTAAACTTCAACTTTATATTTACAGTGTCAATCAAACATCATAAAACAACTAGTGACTTTAGGTTTTCTCGGGAAAGAAGCGTGTATTGACTTATAGAGCAATGAGTAGCATATTTTATGTAATACACAATTCATTAAAACAGCAAAATTTGTAAAACAATCTTCCATTTACGATAAGTTAAATTGAAATAATGACGTTTAAAATAAATCTTGTTTCCCCTTTTGGGGCCTCTTAACTGGTTCCGTTCCGTTCCGTTCCGCAAAGTACCAATAGCCGTATGGGCATAACTTGATAGTCCCGGGAAAACAAAACACTTATTAGGTTAGTAACTGACTGATTACAGAAATATATTGTTTTGTATATGATTTTCTAGGCATATCATTTAAAAAAAAAAAATTGAAAGATTTTTCTCAAAATCTTCCTGTTTAAAATTCGACTGTGGCAGCATCCCATCCATGGAAGTCATGATTTAAACAAACTTGAAACTACACTATCTGAGGATGTTTCCATACAAGTTTCAGCTTTTCAGGCCAATTAGTTAAAAAAAAAATTAAAGATTTTTCTCTATATCCCCCTTTGTAAAAAATTGATACCCCCAATTGTGGCCACACCCTACCCCGGGGATCATGATTTGAACACAAATAAATCTACTCTTTCTGAGGATGCTTCTACACAAGTTTTAGCTTTTCTGGCCATTCGGTTACTAAGAAGATTTTTCTCAATATATTCCAATGTAAAAATTTGACCCCAATTGTGACCCACGTACCTTGTGGCCCCACTTACCCCCAGGGATCATGATTTGAACCAACTGGAATATACCCTGCCTGAAAACGCTTCAACACAAGTTACAGCTTTTTGGTCTTCAGTTTCCGAGAAGAAAATTCTAAAATATTCCTATGTAAATATTCCCTGTTGTGGCCTAACCCTACCCTCGGGGATCATGAGTTGAACAAACGTGAATCTACCATACCTAAGGATGCTTCCATATAAGTTTCAGCTTTTCTGGCTGATCGGTCTCTGAGAAAAGGATTTATACAGATTTTTCTCTGTATATTCCTTTGTAAAAATGCAAGCCATATTGTGGCACCACCCTACCCCTGGGGATCATGATTTGAACAAACTTGAATCTTCCCTACCTAAAAATGCTTCCACACAAGTTACATATTCTGGCCAAATGGTTTTTGAGAGGAAGACTTTATGAAATTACATCCCAAAAATTCAACAATTTCTAATTATCTCACCATGAAAGAGGGAATGGTCCATTATTTTAACAAACTTGAATCCCCCTCACCCAATGGCGCTTTGTGCCAAGGTTGGTTGAAAATGGCCCTGTGCACGTGGTTCTGGAGAAGAAGTCGAAAATGTAAAAAAAGTTAACAGACGGACGGACGGACGGACAGACTGACGCCGGACAAAAAGTGAGCTAAAAAAGCCGGGCCGCGACAAAGTATTAAGGTTCCTCGACACACCAAAATTTTATTTGATGGATCGATAGAGAATCGTTTTTGAAAAAAAAAATTATTCACCAAAGCGTCGAAACAAAATATACAATACAAATGTAATTGTATTTGCTTTAAAATAATAGTATGTATGAACTGATAGCATAAGCGTTGCGTTTTCTCATCATCATGATTTGATGCAAGTCTTTTTACCACGCGAATAAAGAAAACACTCGCACCACTTCATGGTAATGAGAAAATGCAATACTCATGCAGTTAAATCATGCAGTTAGTTCATGCATGATAGTATTTGATAACGTAGTTACATGTAGATTACATTGTAGTTGAGAGTATGGGTAATCATCCAATGAAATTGCTTCGAGATCGTGTAATATCAATTTCAAGACAGGGAGACCATTGTAACAATGTGATTATTGAATCATGATCATAATTTGCGGGTAGGACTGCTCATGTCTACCCCTCTTAACTACGATTACAAATGCAGATATTTGGATGCTTGACAATATTTCATTTGAAGCTTAGAGTTTTAATTCCTGTATTGTGGATTGCATTTCATGGAACCAATATTCGTAGATAGCTTTTTTTTTTTAAAGAGGTAAATAGTAACATTTCATGGAATTACTTGTATTATAAATAATAAAAATATTATACTCATAAATCGTTGCAGATTTAAATTCATGAATGACGAAAATTAGCATGAACGAAATCTATGAAAATTGAGCATACACGAATCCCAATGATTCCACAAATGTCAGTCTACATGTGTATCCTATAGCTAGATTCAGAGTGAGGTGACGCACCATCAGAACTCACGCCCCCGCAAAATTCATTCGATAACAATATGTTTCCAAGAAATGAAAACATATTTATGCATATATACCTATAATGTATACATTTGCATTGTTATAAGTCATAATTCTTTCTCAATATAACTAAAACTCACTCTTAAATTATTGTTATATGTCATAATTCTTTCTCAATATAACCAAAACTCACTCTTAAATTAATGTATTTAACTCCGTATTTTATTAAAGCGATATAGCAGATAGCAAGAAAACTGGGGCCCGTTTTACAAAGATTTCCTAATATGTTTCCTAAGATAAATCTTAAGATATGCCTAAGTTTCCTCAGATTTGTTATAGCTGTTTCACAAAACTTTCCTAGCGTATCGCAGTTGACTTATCTTAAGATACAATGTAAGCCACTTTCATATCATTTGGTAATTCTAAATTCATACCGTTTATTTAAATTCTTTAAATTTCAATATGACACGAATGTAAACTTTTTAAATGAATGTAAAAATTCATTCTCTTATTCACCTCGAAACAATTAAGGAAAAAAAGTAAAACGTGTAAATAGAGTGTAAATACAAAATAGTGTAGTGTCTATGTACATGTACTAACATTTTGTATATTTTACATTCACATGCATACAAGAGTAGATCAAAATTACGTAATAAATTCGTGTAGTTTATTTTTTTTTTAATTTGAGAGAATGGATAGATCGTACTATATTTTTTTTTTAGCTATATATATTTCATTATTTATATTTTAATATTATTTTTGGACCGCATAAATTAAATGGAAAACACTGGTCATTGCTATAATTTCTGTTATTTTAACAAATGCTTGAGTGGGGTTTATTTTTTTTTCTAGTTGGTCCATTTTAAATAGTATGCGTTAACGCCCAGGTAGCACAAAACGTTTTCATAACATTTTATTCTGGTTGTAAGGATGATTTCAAAGAACATTTTCATAAAAACATTTTTAGAACGTTTTAAAAACATTTTATTTTTGTTGTAAGGATGTTTTAAGAAAACATTATCAATACAACATTTTAAAAACTTTTCCGTCTAGTTTTGACAACGTTATAAAAACATTATAAAAAATATTATGATTATTTAGCATAAAAACATTTCTAAAATATGTTATAAAAATGTTTTATTCTTGATTTTTATAACACTGTCAATTAGAAATGTCTGACCAAAATTGCTTTCATTGTATTGGTATTTCAAATGTATATTTCTTTATCGTCAGATAACTGTTTAACATACATAATGAAAATGTTTTAAGACAGCATAATAAAAACATTACCCGACAATGTTTGCAGAACGTTTTTAAAACATCTAAATAATCGTTTTTTTTCTCTTTATAATGCTAAAGATTGGCATTCCTCAGTTATGCATGCTACGGGAAAAAAGTTAAGCATAAATTACATTTTAGATCACTGTACTGGTACTGTACCAGTTATCGGCTAAGACCAGTTATCGGCTAAACTGAGGGTTCGGGTTTACAGCACGCGACAATCCAATATTTTTTAATTCAGTCGTCTTTTTCGAATAAAGAAAAGTAAGTTTGCTTGAAAACTTTCTTGAAAATGTTTTTTACATGTGCTTAAACGATCATTGTTTACCGCTGATTTGACATCTTTGCACTTTCAGCAGTGGGGGAAGTGACGTAATAAGTTAAAAATAGAATATTACCTCTTTGTGATACGTTATTATATCCTTTCTTTGATTTGACATATAAAATCAATACATTTAACATGTATAAAAAAAAGGAATTCACGAATTTCCGAGAGATTCGTAGCGCAGTTGAACGCCTGATTGCACAATTATGTATTGAATAGTATACGATTTGCTGTATTCCGTATGATAATAAACGAATTATTTTATGAGTTTTGTTTATAATGTATCATGACCCCGAATAACTTTAGTTTGACCTCACAAGGGACATAATTCAAACTACATTTAGCAGAGTATAAAATCAACATGAACACGGATTTTTACTATGTTATTATCACGAAGCCGATAACTGGTACAGTAAATCGTTAAATCTCGGCAAATTCGGGGCGTGCTTAAAAGCACAAAACAAGATGTTTTGGGTTCTTAATAATGATATAAACTAACAGATTGATAAATAAGGAGTTCACTTTTTAAAGTATGTCAAGTTTTATCCAAAAATGTCAAGAAATAAGGAATTACGAAATGAAAACGTTAAATTTTAGCCGATAACTGGCAGTATATTAAATATCATTATCTAAAAAACCAGATTAATTAATTTTCATTTTCTCTCTCCTCCCTACGAAAGCCGAGAAGGATCATTCGAGATTCGAGATTCGAAATACGAGATTCGAAATACGAGATTCGAGATTCGAAATTCGAGATTCAATATCTAAATTAACCAATCAAATCAAGGATCTGAAAATATGTATCCTAGCGACATTAAACTGTTCTAAATAAAAATCATACGTACATGCTCTTATATACAAATAAATGCTATGTTCACTTCTCCCTACCTAACTAAATAATCATTTGTATTTACTTTTACACAGAATATCTAAGTAGACTAGTAATAATGCAGTGTGCTTCGCGGATCTAAGTGATTTTGTTTGCCCTGGTGCATTTCCACCTGATGCGTTTGAACCCTAAGGTATTTCACCACCAGTAATAGTTTAAAACCCGGGTTTATTCACCCCTTTTGTGTAAAAATGCGGTTATGGTAGAGAACTTCATAAGCGTAGCTAATTTTTTCTGTAGGGGGTCCTAGGCCAATTTTAAAAAATTTTACTATGTAAATTTAATAAGCTCCAATTTTCCCGAGGAGGGGGTCCAGATCCCCTGACCCCCTCCTTTCTAGATCCCCGCATGAAGATTAGTACATGTATCTAAATAATCTAAATATAAATAATCTGTCCTGTTTCACTAATAAATATAAGCATTACTTATCGTTTTTATGTATGCATACAGTGATACACTAGTACTATGATTATAAACAAATCATTGAGATCTTATCACATCATACGGAATTATTAATAAATACATTTTTTTTCCTTTTCCTCAGTAAACAACTTATGATGAGTCTTACTTTTGGAATTGTTTTCAATATAGAAGGATACCTACTCTCTTCAATTAAAGGTAGGGATGATAGGGTGCCAATTTGTTCACATTGCCGATTTCTTGTGCGGAGAACAGTAAAACCCTTTATTTGATTGTGCATGAATATTTCAAAATTAATTGTTGTACATATATTTTGTTATAATTCATTCATTGAAATATCAACAAGAAATGAATTAAAGCATATGTTTCACAGCCAAGTTAAGTTTCTCTGTAGTTTCCTACCCCCCTACCCCCCGCCGCACCAAAATTGACAATAATTACATGTATATAAGTCATACAAATGTTTACTTTTTTTGTAAGTAAATCTCTAAAGATGTAAATAAGCACTGCAAACAAAGATGTGTGTATTTAATATACTACTACATTACACTTAGCCAGATAAAATGTAATCAGGATGAAGCCACAAGGGGTGAGTGGTGCAAATTTACCAATTTGTCGCCATACACACAGAACACCAAATAAAGAAACTGTGAGTGGCGTGTGGAATGCATAGAAGATGGCGGCAAATTATCTAAAATAATCAGTGCAAAAACCCACAAATAGGCTGTTATTTGTTACATATCCTGCAAAAACATTGATAAAAAATGTTATCGTCCCATAACATAGCCGATTAAGTTAATGTGTACATATGGTCAACGTACATGTAATTCTAATATACAATAAGGCGGACGTATCAGGCGGGGATCCAGAAAATTAAATTTCAAAAATGATCGGTTGAATTACATTAAATGCTTTGAAAATTGTTTTAAACTATCGCACGGGTCAAAATGCGTGATAGAAGCTATGTACAGTGTAATTGGAAACTTACATTTTATATCAATATGTAGTATTACCTATTATAACAAATGAGAGTATAGCACAACTGCCACAAGCAATACATGTCCTTTACCGGCACCACCTCCCTCCCCATAAAAAAAATGAAACAATTGTCGTTTTATTTGCAAAAATGTGTGGTTCAAGATTTTTCTAAAAGATATACCCGATTAGAATTGAAAAAAAGAGTCGTACGTTTAAAACTAATTTTGTCAAACTTTTAGATTCATTTGGTTATATGTTGGTCCATTTGGGTAAATATATGCACCAGCGCAGCTCTAATTTATATATAATCAGGCCATAAATTCAAAATATTTTCAAAAATGAATAGCTTGAAATCCAGTGGATGAAAGAAAAGGAAAGCAAGTCGAACTCGATGAGTGCTAATACCTGTGTTGAATGAATGGTACAGTAGAATATGCGCAAAAAAGTCCCGTCTACTCTTTCCTACCCTATAATTATTGGAATATTAAATCCGATTATAAGAGTCAAATTAAAAATCAAGTACGGATATGTACCTGTTTATCAAAAGTAAAACTACTCATAATTTATCTACAGTGCATCGTTATGGAGCTACACAGAAAGTTTTATATTAATTTGCCGAGCCAAATAAAAAAAACCTGGAAAACGAAGAGAAAACAAAGTGGGGACAGAATAACTGACAACTTAATTAGGACTATATAGCCCCCCCCCTCTTGAAATGTATATACTGAAAACAGATTATTGGCGTACAACATCCGCACACAATTTAAAGAAAATTTCATGTTTTTTTTAATCATTTTTGCTAGCTAATGTAAGACATCAAAAATACCCCAAAGCCCCTCACGGAAAAGAAAATGCTAGGTGATGAGAGAGAGAGAGAGAGAGAGAGAGAGAGAGAGAGAGAGAGAGAGAGAGTCGATGTAAATCACAGGTGCGCTAACACCGTTAAAATTAAAGCTTGCTAGTTGGTCTGCCCTACCCTAGCTACCTCCTCTCTTTTCTCGTTTTAGAGGCTTAATTATTGTCTATATATGCTTGTAACAAATCAAATCAATTTCAAATTCTAAATCAAACTGAATTTGACACTACAAAACTCTCTCTGTGTCTATCTGTCTGTCTCTCTCTGTCTCTCTCTCTCTCTCTCTCTCTCTCTCTCTCTCTCTCTCTCTCTCATATCGATAATGGCATTGCCATACCCTACAATACACTATTCTTATCTGGATTTTTGTCTTTGAGGTTGTAAATCATTATATCTTCTATGGTTTAAAACTTTATCATAACCTATATTTTGACATGTCGATTATTTTTTTGAGTTTCGTTTCATAGCTAAAACATTTAGATTAAACAGATCTTTCTTCGCGAGCCGATTTTTACACAGTTGGGGCGAATACACTTCGGGTTAAAATTGTTCGGGGGGAAATACATACAGGGCAAACAAAACCACTTAGATTCGCAAAGCCAACAGTGTTATTTCTAATTTAATTGTTTATACTGTGGGGGGTTAATTCATCAATGTTAATTTAACCATTTTATAACCACTATATAAGAGCTATTAAGACATTTATTCGTAGGAAAGAGCATGTACGAATGATCTTTATTTAGAACAGTTTGATGTTGCTAGGATACAGGTTTCAGATTCATGATTTGATTGGTTAATTTAGATATTGAATCTCGAATTTCGAATCTCGAATCTCGTATTTCGAATTTCGTATTTCGAATCTCGAATCTCGAATGATCCTTCTCGGCTTTCGTACCTCCCCCCTCTCTCTCTCATGCTTTTAGTGTCGGCTAAGCGTCAGAGAGCGACCAAATTTTGTAAGCGGCTATAAACAAAAATATGTCTGTCTAGTAGAAAAAAGTTCAACAGTTGCTGCCTTGAATTTTGCAGCAAGCGTTTTATATTAAATCCTCATTTCTTCAATGCGCGGCAAAGTAGTTCATGGAAATTCATGCGCATTGTATGTGTCCAAAATGCATAGTCTTGTTTTCAAAACACGTTACTAATAGGAAAACTAAAGAAGATAGACAATTCTCTCAAAATAAAAAAAAAGAAGAAACAAAATGCCAACACTTTTGACAAAACGTCTTTGTGTAACTATTTGGTATAGCGGAAGCTTTTACTTTGACGCTATTTGGTTTTTTGTTTACTTTTGAAGTTGTGCTATTTAAAGTAATATTGGCGATTTGCCTTGCCTATAGCCAGAACTCTTCTTTCAGCAGAGCCCGGCTAAAAACGATCGTTGAAATATCCAGATGATTTTACTGTTTCATACGGTATGTTCCAAATGGAATACAATAATCATATGCAGTGACAAGTAGGATTTGGAATGGACAAATGTGGAACTTTCAAATTATTTTTTTTATAACGCTAGTTTTCTTGTAATGATTGATATAAAAATGGTGTGTTTTGTTTTGTTTTTACAAAAAGAAATCAAAATACTGAAGTACTGACGGGAGTTGATTTTATCGATCATTATTCATTTTAAAATCAACGATATGTTACTTTGCTTGGCAAGTAGTTTATAATCTGTCTTTGAATTACGCATATTTTTATAATATAAATTTTCGGACTATTCCGACAAGAATTTTGAGAAAAAACCCGTATGAATCGTGTTGTGTAATGATTAAAGATAGAATTGATTCCATCGAACTATGTATATATAAGTAATCGAAATATTCAAAAAATTGTATGGATCCAAGCAATAATGAATTCTAGTCTTGTTCAACCAGATGCTCGGCTGTCTCGGCTCCGTTAAAATATTAATAGAATGACTTTCTGCTTGTCGGAGATTTACGAAGACAGCCGATGGTTGAACGAGACTTTATTGAACTCTGGCGTATGAATACATACGACTGCAAAAAATATCTAAATTGTTCGTACTATCTAACATCTGACTATTTTCAAGGTATTCATAAAAATGTTTTTCTTAAAAACCATTGCTTCAAGATACATTACATCGAATTTATCGATTTTTTTCAAGTCCTAAATCTTGTCAGCAGTAATGATTTGTGCTTAGGTCCAAACACTATTTCACTTTCGGTTTGCCAGAGTAACTGCATAGGAGAGTTGATTAAAATCAACTCCCAAAAATCGAAATTCGCAAATAAATGCATCTCGACTGATAGAAGAAACGAGGATAGAAGGCAATATTTTCAGTTACTGTATAAAACAGAATTCCTATGGAGGATTTAGCGTCGACATTCCTTAAACACTTTCCGGTCATTCCTACCCCCATCCCCCAAAAAATTAATTAACAACCCCCCCACCCCCCAAAAAAACCACACACACACACACACACACACACACACACACACACACACACCCACCCACACATTATTAAGATGGTTGTCTTGTGATTCAAATGTAAAACAAAAATATAAACATTATCAACTAACTTCACAAATTTGGCTGATAAATAAAATGGATGGATGCTGCCTGAGGTGATAAAGAAGTGTCGGATACCTTTAAGTCAAATGAAAAGCATAGTTTTGGTGTACCAACACAACATATGCACTAAATGGTTGTCGCAAAATGTTTTTAATTTTATAACCATTGAGAAAATTAATTTGAACTGATTTGGGAACTGTTATGGTTTTGTCAGTGCGCTTGTCCGTTACTATAAAATTAGACCAATTAGCATATATATTTGAATAGGGGAAATCAGAAACTGTAATAGTGCCAATACTTGGTGTTTTAATGTCATAGTAAGAAGGACACGATGACAACTGCATGATTGGAATTAATACACATTGACCATCTTTGGTTAATTCTAGGGTTAAAAATGTGTGCTTTCCAGATGTTCTGTGATAAAGCCAAATAAGTAAAATGACAAAAAAAATTAATGTTAAAGTACCAATGATGATATAAGCATGTAAGAAGGACAATTCCTGAAGTAACCAAGCTTGGGAATCTGACGGTGCTGCAGTGGTTAATGTCTTATAAATGAATGATGGAACTTCCTGAAACTAAGCCATTTGAATGTGCTGCATTAACATAAGTGCAATGTGAATTTTACGAACTTTGAAGAATAGCAGATTACAACATGCAAGTGCAATAACAGCAATACTAATTGAAACAATTGTTAATATGTCATTAGAACTTGGCCAGGAGGGGGTTAAGTCAATATGTCCATCTATTAAAGGTTCTGCTAAATGCTGAAATATTTTCTTTTCTTTCTTAGTTGCTTCTACCATTTTCTTTAAATTGAGATGACTTTTCCGATCATTAGCTAGAAATTGATTGAAGGTATTATTGTACATCTGAAACTGGGGAATTGAGAATGAAACAGGTTTTGGAAAAGTTGAATTTGCATAAATATGAGATATTTGAGTGTCTTCAAAGAATTCCTGTAATAAAGCCAAATTAACAGGATGAACTGTTGAATACTGTTTTGTTTGATGGTAACAATTGACTAATCTTGGAGCAAAATAAAGAGTGTTTGTTGATAAAGAGCATCTACAAGGAATATCTATAATGCAAAAGTGACAACCTGACAAGATTTTCTGTTCCGATGGACAATCTATAGTAAGTTGAGTATTATGGTATACTAATACTGAAGTGGAAGTTATTTCCATGATGTAAGTTTGAGGATTGTATTTCTGTCGCACACCACTGTGTCACCATGAATGCAATTTATCAAATCTTTAGCCTTTAATTGAACATAACTATCATGATGTGGAGAGACTGCCAAATAATCAGGTATAGACAATAGCTGTATTGTCCTGAAGTGTTGGAAATAGGTACATGCAGAGAAATAACTTTGAACAATTTCATACTGGATGGTCGTAATGCTGGGAGCAGAAGGATAAAACGTACGCTCAACTAGGACCTTGGGTCACCCGAAAATAGTTCTCCAAAATGAGTGTATTAATGAGCACTTATGGAACTCTTTTACAAGTGAAGATAAGAATGTAAATCTACTTTCTTTTTTTCTATATCCATAGGGAGAACACAGGTCACCTTACGTCCTAAAACAATGTCGTAATCATTTTGTTAATCAATACGGAAACAAAAGTTACCTAACATCTACCTAGTGTCAGTTTTACAATATTGAGATTCGTCAGAAGTGATCCACTGTAGGGACCAGGGGTCACCTAATGTGTAATATCAATGGGGAGATGTCATCCGGTCATCTTATGACAATTTACAAGATTAATATTTACTGGAAGTCAGTCATTTTAGAGAGACCGGGGGTTAAATTAATTGGAATGTTCGTTTGAGACCAGAGGTTACCATAGGTCCTAAATATGAAGAGAGAAAAAATAATTCGATAATTAATAGAGCAGGTGTCACTTTAAGTGAAATATTCATAATATGCCTAGAGGTCATATTATATTAGGACCTATGAATTCTATTAATCTATAGGGAAATTAGAGGTCCAGGCACGTAGCATTGGGGGCGCCTCCCCCCTCCCCCCCCCCAGTCCCCCACGGATTAGGATTTTGAAGACTTTGGGGAACTTTGTTTTTTGCTTGTCAAGAGTTTTAAGATTTTTTGGATGACTCTGCCCCCCCCCCCCACTTTCAAAAACGTGCCTAGAGATTTATAGATTTTTAATATAAGGATACAGATTCACCAGAAGCCATTCACTGTAGAGAAACAAGGGATCATTATAAAAACGATATCAATAGAGATCACCTTAGGTCCTGAATCAAGTGTTGTTATAATTTTGGTAATATATTGGAAGACCAAGTTCACCTAATGCCATTTTTGAAGATGGATAATCACTAAAAGTTCGCCACTGTAGGAGACTACCTTAACCTTAAGTGGAACTTCAGTAAGGAGACCCAACGTCACCCAAGGTCCTAAATCAATGAAATGATAACCTTTATATAGATAACATTTAATCTATATAGCAGGTCGGGTACACTACCTTATATGGATAGCATTATTTAACACGTGACAGTATTTTTGTCAAAAAGATTCTCCAATCCAGTGAATGAGTTGCAATGCATGACGGTCTACAACGTGTTTACGAATCAATAGACGCACGTGGTTTTTGTCTGTTCTATTAACAATATTTAATTGCTTGCCGGAATGTTTGTACATCTTGATTTTTACTTTAGAAGATAAAAAACGAAAGATTACGTACCATTAACTTAGTTCCATGCTCACATTGAAAAATACTGTTGTTTTAGTTGATCAATTCTTGCTTCAAAAATGATCAGTATCAAACGAATGACAAACATACGCATAAAAGTACAATCAGGTTTTGATAAGAAATAACTGCACAGTTGTGTATTTGTGACTTTATCATTGTGCACTAGAAATAAATACAGGTAACTGTACATTTTTAACATACGTGAATAGCCACGGTAGTAGAAATGCACAAATATACAAACGCAGAAGCGCAAGGTGTGCAGCATATAGTATTTTGTCCTTTAAACATTCTGATGAATGTCCGTGAAGAAAATACCAACGCGCATTCTAATAATGTTGTCTTAAATATGGGATATCACGTGAAAAAACGGTACTCGCTGCTTCTAATTCTATAGGACGTACCTCTCTTTTGAACATTGACAATGGGGTTTTAAATAGGTTGATACAATTCCTCATATGCAATATTTTTTAAATGTGAGCATAGAAATTGAAGTTCAGACATAATTGTCCATATTAATTTCATAAATTCTGAAAAATCATTCAAAATGAGTTTCCAAAGGACAACTCAAAATGGTATATATTTTCAATACGCTTTGTATACACTGAAACTTGTAGTAGCCCACAATGCCTTGCAACTCATTCACCTGATTGGTTTGTCGATAAAAGTAAACAGATGGCTAATTTAGTATGCAAATTAATGCCGACGTCACAAAATATAGTGGTCTCGACCTGTATAGGGAGACCATTGATCACATTAAGTGAAATATCCAAAAAAGGCCAGAGGTCTGACCTTTATGCATTTTTGAAGATAGAGATTAATTCACCAGAAGCAACTGTAGGGAGACTAGTGGTCACCTTACTTTGAACACCAATAAAGAGAACAGAGGTTACATTAGGTAACCAATTAAATAATTTTGTTAATCTAAAGTGAACCATTTATAATGACACCAGAGGTCATATTTGGTCCTAGATCACTGAAGTAATATTTTTTTGTTAATCTTTAGGGAGACCGGAGGTCACATATTAAGAAGGTTCGATGATCGTGACCATTTTTATATTTTATTGATCTCCTTTATAATAAAATTCTACATAAAGATATAGTTTATAGCTTAAAACATAATTTCTAAAATTTAAGGTAGACCTGATGCTTTAACGTTCACCACCAAACTCTATCTTTAAAAAAATGTGTAAAGGATGCTGCACCAGAAGGCATCCACTGTAGAGAATCCAGGGGTCACTTTAAATAGATTATCCAAAGGAAGACCAGAGGTCACTATAGGTCCGTTATCAATGTTGTTATAATTTTAATAATTTATAAGAAGACCAGGGATCACATTTTGTCATTTTTGAAGATGGAGGTTCACCAAAAGTCAGCCACTGTAAGGAGCCTAGAGGTCACCTTTGGTATTAAATCAATCAAATAAAAATGTTGTTCACCTATAGGGAGATCAGAGTTCATCTTATGTCATTTTACAAGATTTTACAAGGTGGAGAGCTTCAACATAATTCAGCCACTGTAGGAAGACAAGGGGTCCTCTTAAGTGGAATATCCATTAGGAGACCAGAAGTAACCTTAGGTCTTTAACCAATAAAATAATTTTGTTAGTCTAAAGAGTATGGGTCACTTTAAGTAAATTATTCAAAATTACACCAGAGGCCATCTTAGGTCCTAGATCAATGAAGTAATAATTTGTGAATCTATAGAGAGACCAAAGGTCACCTTAATGTAGTTTTGAAGATGGATATTCACCAAAAGTCAATCACTGTAAGAAGGCTAAATAGCAAATTACATTCACAAGGAGACTAGAGGTCAACGTGGGTCTGAAATCAATGGAGTAATAATTTTTATCTTTAGGGAGACCAGAGGTCACCTTATGTCATTTTATAGTATGGAGAGTCACCGGTCATTTGATGCATTTTGCAAATTGGAGATTAATCAGTCTTCATCCATTCATTGACTACCTGGTGTTACCTCAGATTATTTTACAAGATGGAGATTCACTAAGGTTATTCACTGTAGGATAACCATAGATCACCTTCGGTAAAAAAAAAGAATAAGTGACGTCACCAATGGTTTTAGATTGATGTTGTAATTCTTTGAGTCAATATTGAGACCAGATTTAATAACTATTTTAATATACAAGGTGAAGATTTACCAAAGCCAGAGGTTACCTTATATTGGCATGGTCACGATTTTGGTAAAAAATCACCTTTCCTATTTTAATATTTACAATGCTTCAGTAAGACATTCTTAATAAGCAACCGAAATTTGAGTGTAATTTGTTGAATTGTGAACAAGTTACAGAGCTTGAACTTCTTTGCAAAGTAAACAAAGCGTTTGTTCATATTTCAAATGTTAAAGTGAAAATTCCAATTTTAGACCTCAAATAAATGTGTTAAACGTTAGAAACTGTTTATGCTTAAAATAAATTAAAAGATAGACAAATCAGGTTTACAATTTTTTTACTCGTATATTGAGCCTATGTAAACAAAAACAGGGCACGAGCGTTGTGTACATTACAAAGAATTCTCAGCTCTGTATCTTGCTTTCAACTCCACGAATGACTCTCAAATTTCATTCGATCATTGGAAATGCATGTCTAAAGCATTCTAAAAAATTAAAATAGAAAAATAGAATTTGACAAAAATCGTGACCATGCCCCTTTAATTGAAATATGCCTGGGGGGGGGGGGGGGAGGTAACCTAACTTTATTTTATCACTGTTGTATTAATTCTTTACATCAATACGGAGATCTCGGGTCACCTTAAGTCATATAACAGGATGGAGAGTCACCAGTTATCCACTGCAGGGTGCCCACAGGTCACCTTATATCATTTTACACAATGCAGAGTTACCGGTCAACCACTGTAGGGTGACCTGGGGTCCCCGTATGTCATTTTACACAATGAATAAATGAGATATGCCTAGGGGGACCAGAGGTAACCTAAGTTTTTTTTATCACTGTTGAATTAATTCTTTATATCAATACGAAGATCTCGGGTCACCTTATGTCATATAACAGGATGGAGAGTCACCAGTAATCCACTGCAGGGTGCCCACAGGTCACCTTATACATGTATCACTTTACACAATGCAGAGTCACCGGTCAACCTCTGTAGGGTGACCAGGGGTCCCCGTATGTCATTTTACACAATGAATAAATGAGATATGCCTAAGGGGACCAGAGGTAACCTAAGTTTTTTTTTTATCACTGTTGTATAAATTCTTTATATCAATACGGAGATCTCGGGTCACCTTATGTCATATAACAGGATGGAGAGTCACCAGTTATCCACTGCAGGGTGCCCACAGGTCACCTTATATCATTTTACACAATGCAGAGTCACCGGTCAACCACTTTAGGGTGACCAGGGGTCCCCGTATGTCATTTTACACAATGAATAAATGAAATATGCCTTGGGGGGCCAGAGGTAACCTAAGTCTTTTTTATCACTGTTGTATAAATTCTTTATATCAGTACGGAGATCTCGGGTCACCTTATGTCGAAAAACAGGATGGAAAGTCACCAATTATCCACTGCAGGGTTCCCACAGGTCACCTTATATCATTTTACACAATGCAGAGTCACCGGTCAACCACTGTAGGGTGACCAGGGGTCCCCGTATGTCATTTTACATAATGAATAAATGAGATATTTCTAGGGGAACCAAAGGTAACCCAAGTTTTTTTTATCACTGTTGAATTAATTCTTTATATCAATACGGAGATCTCGGGTCACCTTATGTCATATAACAGGATGGAGAGTCACCAGTAATCCACTGCAGGGTGCCCACAGGTCACCTTATACATGTATCACTTTACACAATGCAGAGTCACCGGTCAACCTCTGTAGGGTGACCAGGGGTCCCCGTATGTCATTTTACACAATGAATAAATGAAATATGCCTAGGGAGATCAGAGGTAACCTTAGCTTTTTTATCACTGTTGTATTAATTCTTTATATCAATACGGAGACCATCGATCACCTTATGTCATTTTACAGGATAGAGAGTCACCAGTCATCCACTGAAGGGTGCCCAAGGGTCACCTTATGTCATTTTACACTATGGAGAGTGTCCGGTCATCCACTGTAGGGTGACTAGGGGTCCCCTTATGACATTTTACAATACAGAGAGTCACCGGTCATTCACTGTAGGGTGACCAGGGGTCACCTTATGTCATTTTACAGGACAGAGAGTTACCAGTCATGACCTTATGTCATTTTACACTATGGAGAGTCATTGGTCATCCATTGTAGGGTGACCAGGGGTCCCCATATGTCATTTTACAGGATTGAGAGCTACCGGTCATCCACTGTAGTAATTGAAATAACATGAGAGAAGGAGAAGTGACCTTTTTACATGTATTTCCTACACAAATGTCGTAGTGATTTTGTAAATCAATACGGAAACTGGAGGTCGGCAGATGCATTTTGCAGATTGAGATTAATCAGTCTTCATCCATTCTTTGACTACCTGGTGTTACCTCAGATGATTTTACAAAATGGAGATTCACTAAGGTTATTCACGGTAGGGTGACCAGGGGTCACCTTAAGTAAAAAATCGATAAGGGGACCAGAGGTCACCAATAGTTTTAGATTGACGTTGCAATTCTTTGATTCAATATGGAGACCTGAGTTTTAACAAAATATCAATATACAAGGTAAAGATTAACCAAAACCATCCACAGTGGGAAGACCAGGGATTACCCGAAGTGAATATCTAAAAGGCTACCAGACGTCAACCTGGGTCTAAAGACAATGTAGTTTTAATTTTCTTAAAATGACATGAAGTCTAGATGTCAACGTATGTCATTTACAAAAACACCCATAAGGAGACCAGAGGTCAGTTCATGTCCCCTATCAATTATATGATTATTTTCCTTATCTATAGGGAGACCAGAGGTCACCTTATGTCATTTACATGATAGGTATTCAGCCATGGTAGGGAGATCAGGGGTCACCTGAAATAAAAATATGCACGAGGAGACCAGAGGTCTCCTCAGGTCCTTCATCAATAAAATAATTTTAATATAGAAACGGTCAGCTAATGTCATAAAAAGATGGATATCCCTAGAAGCCATCCACTAAAGGTCACCTTTGGAAAGCGATGTCTGTCGTTATAATTTTGTCCATTAATAACCATTAATAACGGAAATCAGGGGTCACCTAATGCCATTTTACAAGATGTAGATTCAAATAAGTCATTTACTGTAGGGAGAGCAGAGGTCACATTTAGTAGAATATCCATGAGGAGCCCTGAGGTCCCCTTATGTCCTACATTAATGTAGCAATAATTTTGTTTATCAGAGGTTCCTAAATGTCATTAAACAAGATGTATATTCACTAGATGTCATCCATTTGTTAGATCATGGGTCAGCTTGAATGGAATTTCAAGATGATAGGTCTCAATATGTCCCAAACCTATGTAATAGTTTGTTGATAAATACGAACACCACATGTCACCTTCTTTTCCAAGATAGACATTAATTTACCTGAAGCCATTTACTGTAGAGAAACCGAGTGGTCATTTTAAGAGGAATATCTAAAAGGAATTTAGAGGTCACCTTAGTTTCAAAAAGGTTTAGATTTAATTCAAAGATCAATACGTTAACCAGAGGTCAGATAATGTCATTTTAAAAGATGGAGATTCCCAACAAGCCTTCCACTGTAGGAAAACCAAATGTCACCTTTGGTAATCGATCTATGTCGTTATATTTTTGTTAACTAATAACAAAGACCAGAGGTCACTTAATGTCATTTTACATTAAGTGGAATATCCAAAAGGAGACCACAGGTCACCTTATGATCGAAATTGATGTAGTATAATTATTAATTCTGTAAATCAATACGGTGATCAGAGATCCGTTAATGTTATTTTACAAGATGAAGAATCATAAAATATCATCTATTGTAGGTAAACCAAAGTTCGTTTTAGGTCTTGGATATGTGGCGTAATAATTTTGTTAATTAAGAAGGAGATCAGAGGTCATCTTATTTCATTTCATAAGGTGAAGATAACAAAGTAATCCACTGTAGAGAGACCAAAGTAATCCACGGTAGAGAGACTAGGGATAAAATTTTATGAATTATCAATAAGGAGATGAGAGGTCACCTTTAGACCTAAATTATTGTAGTAAATTGTTCATTAATACAAAGACCAGATGCCACCTTCTTTTACAAGATGGAGAATTACCATGCAGAATTCATCCACTGTAAAGAAACCAATGTCTATTAGGAGACCAGAGGTCACCTTAGCTTCTAAATCAATGTTATATTTTGAAAATCAATACGGATACCAGAGGTTATCTTATGTCTTTTTACAAGACGAAACTCATGCACTATATTTATATTGTTTATTAGGAAGAACATAATTGTAAGAGGGAACATGTGTCACATAAAGATGATAATAAATACGTAAACCAGAGTTCGCCATATATTGTACATCATTGGGGAGACCAGAGATTGCATAACTTATAAGGAGACAACAGGTTAAAAATGTGGTGTGTGAAAAATGATACTCTAATCTACTGAACACAAAAGTTCAGATTTGATTTTATAAATAAGCAAAAACGGTACACATTTCGATCACATTTATTCCTTATTTTTTGTCGTCAAAGGAAGTTATGGGGGGGGGGGATAAAGGGGTGACGATTTGCTCGTCTTCATTTATTTCTTAGATGCAATTCACAAAAGGTCCGTATTTACTATGTTTATTTTAGCAATTTAAATATTTTATTTTAATTTGATGAGTGAAAATCCAGTCCAGGGAAGTGGTAGGTGGAGCGGGGGTGGGGGTGAACTCCAACCCTCATGCAACACCTGTAGGCAGGGGAACACCTACTCCGTAATGACAATAAAGAGACCAGATGTTAGCTAGAGCATTAAGTTTATAAGGTTGCCTTTGTTGTAAATTTGATGTCATTCCTTTGTTCCAGCAGTCTAAAATTTTACATGTACAGTCCGATATTACACGTTATTGATATTTAAATTTTTAATCACGTGGTTTTATTTGACCCCTTCAGTTTCGCAGTAAAAATTGTGCCTCGTGTTTGTAGTCTATTTTAGAGAATTTAGGTACTTGTAGTCAAATATAAATCCTAGAGGTTTATTGATTTTAAACTTTATCTTCATTAGTTGGTGGATAAAATGTGTTCTAGAATTAAATGTAACAATACAAAAAAGGTTTTTTTTCTGCTGTTGCGACAATTAACATGCGTAGTAGAGATCCCCCCTAAGAATTAATTTTCGATCCGCGCCTGACCTAGTAATAACATCAATAGTGAAACAGACTGTACTATTTTATGCAGAATGTTCCTTGACAATGGCTCGATATACTAAGTCTTTATGCAAAACAGCCACCCATTATTTAAAAAAAACCCATGGTATTGCACACCACAAGCATCAAACATGGCTATGATTTTATTAAGCAACCCAATGTTTATATTATCAACCACTCTTCACGTGGTTTAAACGAACGATAACTCTGTTCTGAATATCATCGTTTAATTTAAAAAACCGCTAGATGGTGAAATAAGACATACATCTTAAAAGATGTTGATGTTTTAGCATAAATCCAAGAAGGCTATAATAAGAAAATCTACCAGTACTTACGTATTTTGAGAATATTATCCGAACACTTATACTTCCGCTCGAAATTTCACAGGAACTGAACAAATCTCGGTGAAGTCTCGTGAACTTTTATTCGAGCACCTATAGATTTATTACATACTTAGCAACGATAAAGAAAACATTCCGAACACATTCGCAGGGGTGTATTAGTGAGCTTCTTAAAATAAGACCGTTACTCGTGGTTACAGTACTGATATCCTTCAAAATCAGACTGTCTCAGGTAATTCAACAATGAAATTCAATAGCAGTGTTTTTAGTACGATGTATGCCGAAAGCAGCTCTGTATGGAAAAAAAAAATATCACACAGTTCTCATCACTAACGGGCTCGAAAATGTCAGATATTTTTTTTATACAAAACTGTTTTGGCATGCATCCATTACGGAAACCAGATGTCATCTAATGTAATTTATTATCAAATCATTTTACCATTATATTAAAGTATCAGTAAAAAGTCTATGGGTGGGTGGCTGGGGGGGGGGGGGGCAAAACTACTTCTTTCTACAGGCTACACCTACGTATACAGAGTAACAAGGTGAAGTACTTTGATATTTTAATAAGGAGGATTTTCTGTTACATTTAACTTATATATTCTTAGGGGGACCACAGGTCACCTTATGTCTATATAACGTATATCATATATCTTTCAAATAACAGTCAATGTTGAATTTTTTATCCTCTATAGTGTACTTCCAATACTTAGAGGGGTATTCTTTAATAAAAATACATTTCTGCCTGTTGTATATCATTTCTAAATGCTAAGTAGTGGTACTAGTTATTCTACTTTCACTTTGCGGTTGCAATGCACTACATTTTGTAGTGGAGTGCACAGATTTGGTAGTTGTGAATAAGCAGGTGACCTGGGGTCCTAGTTGAGCGTAATGAGATAGGGAATTTTAGAGGAGGATATACAAAGTGGATTTGTGTCTTGCATACAACATTTTTCCTTTGGAATAGAAAATTGAGGGGTCTGTATGAACTAGATGAAACCCATGATATGATTTTCATAACAAATGATTAATTTGGTTAATAGTGTGACCAATGGTTGATTTGGACAATTTGCCTTCAATAAAAGTTTGGACTGCTGCCACTAACCAGTTCATTTTGTTTTTGTACACTGTTACTTTGTTGACTTGATTTAATAAAACTTCTGAAATAATTACAAAGGAAGCCTCTAATTCACTAACATTAGCTCACTTGGTAGCCAAAAGTGAAATTGCATTAGCATTATTCTTAATACCATTCTTCAAGTTGTTCATACGGGAATCGGTTAACTTCATAAATGAAGACAAATGATCGCTGTGTTGCACCAATAAGTTTGCCATTTGATTTGTGTGCCTTGTCAACATATTGATGTGAGACGCAAGTATATTTACATCGTCCATTGTGGCTGTGCCAAAAAGACTTTTGGACAAAGATCCTACAAATGGTAATAATGACCTTGTCTATCTCCTACATTGAACCGGGTTAAGGTCTACATTTGGGAGCAACACTTGAATAGATTTCATGGTTTCATTATAATGAGTTAAGGAAAGTAGTCATAACAACAAATTTAATTTTTAAATAAATTAGTGGAAAGACAGTACGTCACGGACAAACTTAATTACTTTACCTCGTTCCATTAAACGGCATTGTAACTATGTAAACAATAAACATATGTACGGAGAGCTGTTTTCGTGTTAATTCGCCCAAAAAGGAAATATTTTTCTGATATTAAATAAACAGATCCTGTGGTTTTGAGGAGAAATATAGGGTGAATAACAAATTCATATTTGTATCACTATTTGTAGACATAAATATGAATATTAAATTTCCTAAATCGAATTATTTCAAATAGATCTAGGGTAAAAAAAAAGGAAGCTGACTGAATGATCTATGAAAGTGTGTCATCATTATTTGTTCTTGTTGTTGTAATTATATTCGGGGCTTAACCTAGTACAACCACATTCCCAACAATTTCTTTTTCGCCTATGATAAGGATGAAATGCTTGTTCGACTACATTTTTATCATTATATCTGTCATTGTTTCGAATATCACGCGTTTCATATCATCAAAGACGAAATAAGAAAACAAAATAAACGTTAGGAATTGCCCATACAATGAAATGGTGACCACAGAGAAATTTTTATATTTTATTTAAGTTTTATTCGGCGATGTACATACTATTCCTTAAAATCATGTGATAGCGTTTAAAATATGTTTTTTTTTTGTTTTATTCACTTAAAGTTGTAAAAATGAAAAAATGAAACACTCAAAATTATATCATTTTATTATTCATTCATTTAATTATTTTAGGCAATCACAGCATACCATACCAGTAATGCTCGCAAGAAGCAAACACCTGAGCATGAAGAGCATCGTTTCTCTAATCTTTTTGAATGGGGTCATTGGTAAGTATATATCGTATTGTTAAACTGGTTATTAATAAAATACACTGGTTTTAACATGTTTTATTCTTTATATAATATACAAAGGGTTCAAACATACATTTCGTTATCCCTTCAGAATTTGGCAAAGTCACGCACGCATTTAGAAATTTGAGACCAAATCAATGAACTTTAAAAAAAATTGGTGCGTTTAACTTGGGATCAAGTCAATGCTATTTGAAAAAAAAAAATTAAATTGCGTTTTTGAATGTTCATCAACATTTTTCTTTATAATTGAGACATATATTTAAGGTAGTCTTTATACATATTGCAATACGAGAAAGTATTGTGTGGCCATTCTTTTCAATATCATTGTACTTAGTTTTTGTTTTTGGATATAAGGTTATTTGTTAACACTGATGAATATGATTTACGGTCATTGGGAACGCAAAGAAGACACTAAAGATACAATTCAATTACCTGTACATAATTCTAATCGATTACAGGAAGATAATCTTCTCTTTCAAAACATAAACAGGAAACTGAAGTAAAAGTAGACGAATTGACAAGGGGATAAACATTGCTGAAAACTTAGTACAATGATATTAAAAAGAATGACCAAATAATACTTTCTCGTATTGTAATATGTATGATGCAAAATTTGTTTGCGACTAAACATTTACAGAACAATATCACATATGCAAACCAAATAAAAAGTTAGAGACCTACATTGTACAGTTAACAAAATATTATTAACTAAATATTAAGCATTAAGGTATGTATTCTTTGCATTAAATTTATATTCAAAAACACCTTGATGTTTTTGAGATTCATGACTAACGTATTAATTTATACTGTTCATTCGTATGCTTTTGAAACTAAAGCCACTTGAAATACAAGCCAGCTATTGATCTAGATAAAATAATTTTTTTTGTCGCCTTTCTTGTTACGGACAATGACTGACAAATAACAATTGCAATGGGTAACCTGAGTGACTGGAAGACAATTGGTGTTTTGGCGATAGTCAGATTGTAAATGGTACGAACAATTTAGATATGTTATGTAGTCGTATGTGCGTTATTCACTCCCGCAACGATTTCGGCCCAAATCGTATATAAATGACAATAACATTTGCATTTCTTACCTGAACTCAAACATTGTAGTTGTGTATTGTGTTAAAGTCAAGGGGGTCCTATAAGGCTTTGATTAGCCTGTAGATAAAACAAAACAATGGCGTCGGTTCAATGCTTCTTTAATTGTTATTGTGTGTTCCTCAACATAAATTGATGACACCATACACATGAATATAAAAGGGGTCGTTTCACAACATATAAATGATACATCTTCCTTCTTTAGAAATTGTGTCAAATGAGCTACAATATGATAGTAAAACATGTGAAACCTTGCATTAACTATTCTTAGACAAAGAAATTAAATTCTGTTGTTAATTATGATTTGGGATGTTACAGTGTTTGTTTTGTTTTCCCCACCTAAACAATGAACTATAAATTGCTTGTGCAATGTAACCAACTAGCATTTAAAAAAAACAAAAAACAAAACTAAACAAAACAGTACAGCTTATCTAAAATTTACAACAAATGACATAGCTATTCATGTCCTTCCTCTCATACCCCATTTTCATGATACTGATCTTACCCACACACAGCAAATTAAATCTCTTCAATTAATCTCTATGGTTTCTTAACTGACCTACCAGACCTCGTGGTCCCTGACATATTTTGGGTTGGTACATGATTGGTGCCAATAGACATATCATGACTAAGTGATGGAGTATTTCCATCATCACATGGATTATGACTAGAATGATAAATAGTATCATTGTTTTGAAAATCATATTGCTCATAGGGTGTAAACTGTTCATTTGATTGCAAAATATGTCTACGATTTCTGCGGTACATTTGTCCATTTTCAGTTTGAACCAAGTATGACCTCGGAGCCACTTGGTCTAGCACCTTGCCACAGTTACCCCAATTATGATCCCGAAGTCGGACGGTTTGTCCTGAACTCAACGGCGATAGCTCTTTCGTGTTTCTGTCATGATACTGTTTTTGTTTGAGTTTCTGTTGTATCTTTGCTCGTTCATAAGACTCGGTTAAATGGTTACCCCGGCAACTATCAGCCATTGGTAAGTTCGAACGCAGTTTACGTCCATTATTCAATATTTCGGCTGGTGATTTTCCATCGAGTATAGGAGTTGCACGGTAAATGAGTAGACTCATGTGGAAATCTGATCCATCATCCGCAGATTTTTTCAATAGGCCTTTTACAATGCCTCCGGTTTTCTCGACTAGCCCATTCGATTTTGGGTATAATGGACTGGATGTATGATACTGAAAATCATACGACTTTGCAAATTCACTGAATTCAGCTGATTTGAATTGTGGCCCGTTATCACTGAACACTATTTTAGGTATGCCTTGGCCTGAAAACACATATTTCATTGCATTAATGACTGATTGACTTGACACATTGTGCAAACGACACACTTCTGGATAATTGGAGTAGTAATCAAATAACACAAGATAATTTTCTCCATTGAATACACACAAATCTGCTCCCACTTTTTCCCATGGATAATTGCATAGATCATATGGTTTAAGTGGTTCAGACGGTTGTTTTGGACGGAATTTGATACATGTTGAACATGAATTCACCATTTCCTCGATTTGTGCATACATTCCCGGCCAATACATCACTTGTTTGGCTCGATTTCGATATTTTTCGATACCAAGGTGACCTGTGTGGATTTTGGTTAGCATCTCCTTTCGCAATGTGACAAGAATGACAATGCAGTCTGTTTTCATGATGATTCCATCGCATAAACTCAACTCTGTCCGTATATTCCAGTATTCTGATATTTCCTATGGGCATTCAGTGCGTGTTTCTGGAAATCCTGTTACAATTACTTCTGATAGTAACTGCAATTTCAGGTCATCTGTACCTTACGATCTTGTATGGGTAGGCTCTTTATGACAGAGTCTACACACACTTTAAGATCCTCCTTCTGTGCTGATTTGGTCAGTTTCGTGGACATACCCGTTCCTCTGGACAACGCATCAGCGGTATGCATAAATTTTCCTGGCGTGTAGCCAATACGCAGATCGTATTTCTGTACCCTCAGCAGCAGTCTTTGTAATCGTAGTGGACAGTCATTCAGAGACTTCTTAAAGATGCTCACAAGGGGTTTATGATCGGTCTCCACTTCTACAACCTGTCCAAATATGTATTGGTGGAAGTGTTCGCATGCAAATGATATGGCTAGCATTCCTTTTTCGATTTGAGCATATCTTGTTTCGGCGTCTGACAAAACTCGCGAAGCATAAGCCACCGGCATCCACTCGTTGTCATGCCTCTGTAGGAGCACTGCTCCAAGTCCAAAACTAGAGGCATCTGAAGAGATTTTAATCTCTTTGTTCGGGTCAAAGAATTTAAGTACTGGTGTACTTGTTAATATGGCCTTTAGCTCCTCAAATGATTTTGTTCAACTGCAGTCCACTGAAATTGGTTTGTTTTCCTCTGAGATTTTCGCAAAACTTGTGTTTTCGACGACAAGTCTGGAACATATCTTGCCTGGTAATTCAACATGCCTAAAAAACGTTGTACATCTTTCTTACTTTTTGGAGTCTCAAAGTTTGTTATGGCCTTGACCTTGGCCTCGTCTGGCTTGATTCCTTCTGCAGATATAGTGTCACCGACGAATGTAAGTTCCTTAACTCCAAATACGCATTTTTCGCGATTCAGTTTGAGATTGGATTTGCGCGATGCATCAAACACCTGCTGTAGTCGTTGGTTGTGTTCTTGTAGCGTTGAACCACATACTATAATGTCATCCATTATTGTCGTGCATCCTGGTATGTGCTCATATATCATGTGAATCGTCCTGTGATATATCTCGGGAGGTGATGTGATACCAAATGGTAGACGTAGAAATCGACACCTTCCGAATGGCGTATTGAAACAGGTAAGTTTTGAGGAATTCTGATCCAGTTTCATTTGCCAGAATCCAGTACGAGCATCAAGTTTACTGAAATAATGAGCATCCTTGAACTTCGCATGAATCTCATCTCTCGTTGGAAGCTTTGTTCAACTGAATTGGATCCAGACACACACGGATCTTTCCGTCTTTTTTCGGCACTATTACAATCGGACTCACCCAATCTGTATGCTCGATTTCTTTGCATATGACGCCCATATTCTCCATGCGTTAAGTTCATCTTGGAGTTTTTCATGTAAAGCGAAAGGTATTTTACGACATGGACTCACTACTGGTGAAACAGCTGGATCTATGGATATTCTATGTTCACCCGGTAGACATCCTAATCCATTGAACAAGTCATTATTTTGATCCACAATCTGTGCAGTTGTGTCTTCAATCTTTGTGCAGTTTTCTATTGTATATGTGCGTTTTACTAGTCCTAACTTGTCGCAAGCTTTTACGCCTAAGATTGCTGTCGATGCGTCCTGAACTATCACAAAGTAAACCATAGCTGCTTTGCCCTGATTGGTAACTTCCAGAACACATGCACCTAGGACTGGAATACAATGCTTGCTGTATGACATAAGCTGTATATTCGTCTGGTGGAGTTTTGGCTTCCATCGTAGGCTGTAATACTGTTTCTCCAGCAAGATGTTGACTTGGCTACCTGTATCCAATTTCTAATTGATTCCCATTCCCAAGAAAGCTTGTTCATCCTGAATATCATGAACATGTTTCTTTTTCGGCATTTTCTTTTTCATGCTATTTTGTTTGCCTTTTGATTTGCAGACTTTTGCAAAGTGATTTGCACCATTACACTTAATGCAGATTTGACCCATGGCGGGACAAGTTTTATGCGAGTCATCATATCCACACCGTCCACATAACTGTGCACAACTTTTACCTTTTTTAGATACCCATACTTTTTTGTCTTTGGGTTTGGTACCGACCGCATGTACTTCTGATGAAGGGACAATACTTTTTATTTGTTCCTTTGTAGACTCTGCTGCTCTACAGGTTGCAAGTGCTTTGTCTAACGTGAGGTCGACTGTACATAGAAGCCTCTCTTTAAGTGCGTTGTCTGGTACCCCACAAATAATTCTGTCACGAATGAGCGAATCTACTAAGTCCCCAAACTCACACTTCTTTGCCATAGTTCGTAATTCCGTCACATATTGATCTATGGTCTCATCGGACCTCTGCACCCTCGTGAAGAATTTATATCTCTCATACGTGTTATTGCGTTTTGGTGTGCAATAAGCTTCAAATTTCTCGAGTATTTTTTTTTAATTTATACTCATCACAATCATCAAATACAAAGGTGTTATAAACTTGAACTGCCTCTTCTCCTACGTGTAAGAAAATGCATGCTTTTTGCTTGTCACCTTTTTCGGCCGCACCTGTAGCAGTCATATAAACATCAAACCTTTGTTTGAACTTTTTCCAATTTTCTGCCACGTTCCCCGTGAGAAAAAGTACTCCTGATGGTTCCAGTTTATCTATTGCACATTTCTGACACCATGTGTTAAAGTCAAGGGGGTCCTATAAGGCTTTGATTAGCCTGTAGATAAAACAAAACAATGGCGTCGGTTCCATGCTTCTTTAATTGTTGTTGTGTGTTCCTCCACATAAATTGATGACATCATACACATGAATATAAAAGGGGTCGTTTCAAAACATATAAATGATACATGTATGGCACAAATTGATCCAAAAATATCAAGTTTAGACTAAAAACATGCTGATTCTACTCCAAAGCTTCAAGGTGATATATTTTTTAAAGAAACAGTTGTTGCAATTTTCTAATGTTATTGTTTTTAACATTTATAATATATAAACACCGTAACAAGAAGAAGACATAAGAAAAATCAATGTTTTAATTTGTCATTATAATTTCAAATCATTTTATAAAGATTAATGTAAAGATAAACGCACTGGTATTCGAAGAAAGTAAGAATATTGACTTGTCTTACACATCAATATTATTTTTTTCTGAGCTTGTGTCACATTAAAAACATGTTTTTAATTTCACTAGATTTTAGGGCAAAACTGTATCAGCTGCTATATGATCATAAGTAGACGCGCGTATAATTTGTCATGGTATTAAAATCAGATCAATCAATTTCCTTGTAGTGGCTATAAGCTGACTTCCAATCAGTTCCCAGTAGGCCACGTTGTAATTGACATGTATGTTTAGCTGAAAAATACAGCGTGATCGTTTCTCTATGAGTATTACATTCGTTTCTTAAGTATGACATATACTCTAGAAGCTGTTAGAGCACATGCTGTTAAAATGGATTATACAGTGAATTGACTAAGTTACAGTCATTGGAAAGCGATTTTTTTAAAAATCGATCCGTATATTTGATGCGTATTTTTAGTTATATATGTGATTGAAAGTTATGTTATGTTGATCAATTCATTCAACAATCATGGTGCTTTTGAAAATCAATTTTTTATTGCATAAAAGTTCTACTTTTTATATCATAATTAACATTTTACTTGAAGCCTGTGCTCCCGGATGGTATGGAGACGACTGCAAATATGTCTGCCCCAAGAACTGCCTCGACAAAGTATGTGACGTCAAAGACGGCAGATGTAACAACTGTTCAGTCGGATGGATGGGTAGTGACTGTGAATCGTGTAAGTAGTGAAAATAAGCGAACGTCGTAATTCAGAATCGGGCACGATTTAAGATTTAGTAGTTTTGTTGATTTTTAAAATATTATTCAAATCCTATCTGATAGAAAAATATTACATCATCTAATGATAATATTCTAGCCTGTCAAAAAGGAAGCTATGGAAAAGATTGCGCCTTCGTATGTAAAGGCTATTGTAAAGATGGCTGCAACAAGGTAAACGGAACATGCGATGATGGATGTGATCCTGGATGGTACACTGATGGCTGCAATAAAGGTTAGACAACTTTTGTTGATAGAAAATAGATTTTAGCTTCAATGGTTGAAAGTTTTTACTGCTTAAAAATCATTAAATTGTAATTTCCACTTCAGAATAATAACTATTTTTCACTGGTTAAGAATTCAAATATACTTGATTGACTGATTTAGTCCTGAAACTCACTGATAACGAAAGCGTAACCCAATATCGACATTTGAATAATGAGATCTTCGCACATGACACATGCAAATTGATCGTCACATACAAACCATTCTGGTTGACGTCATGATGGCTTTCATTTCATTTCATTTTGCACTTTCATTTTTCACTTTGTGTAAATTCAGAATGTTGAAGTTCAATGTCAGGAGGAAATTTTGTTCAAAATACAAAAAAATATCTATAAAATGAATCATTAATAAACATACTATTCAATATTTTTACATTATAAGGTTAAAAGAAAAATATAAACCAAAAACAAAGGACATTTGGACTAATTTACTGGATTTGTTTTCCACTAAACATTTTGGTAGCACTATATTTTTAACATGAATACTTTAATTATTTGCTAGTCAAAATAATTTTGTATCTCTGTTTGTTTTATCTCACTTTTTTAAGATAATCGTATGGCACGCAATGAAAAAAATTGATAAATGTGGAAAATAACCAAAACAATAACCATATCTAAAAATGCTTATCAATTGACCTTAAACATTTTATATGTATGCCAGCAGAATAAGTTCAATTTAAGTAGTACTATCAATGTTTGAATGTTGTCATCATTCAGTTTTTGATAAATTTAATAAAAATGCGTAGATATTTGAACACTGATAGAGAAAATTCGGATTGGACATCTTTAGAAATTGTCGCTGAAAACCTAATGAATTATATCTATTTAGCTACACAGTCACGTTTTCAACAGAGTTCAGTAATTTGAAATATCTTCACAATTAATAAAATCCCAACCTTTTTATAACCTACAATAGACTTTTTTATGAAATTAAATAATGACTTTACTAGCATACGGTCAAAATTTCTTAAGGTACCCCACTCCTCAATGTTGTTGCATTAAGAGTTTTTCGACAAGCATATCATTGCAATCTGTAGACAAAACATACTTCAAAATACTAAGATAATGGTAGGGGGGGGGCGAGGGGTCAGTATTCATATCTCTGAGTTATGACCCATTTAATTTGACCTTTTTGCACCTAAAATACAATTTCAGCCTGATAAGAATTTGTTGTCAGTATGTTTGATTAAGCAATTTATTTCTTAAAATATTGTTTTTAATTATGCACAATGTTCACACAGAATAGAGGGATTACGAGAGAAGTATGTACGAAGCTGCATAAACTTTGTTGTGAACTTTTTGCACTTAAAATAAACAGTTTCTATAATAGTTACAATTTGATTTTGAACAAAATAAACACTTTTCGAATATCAAGAATTTTATGATATTTACCCAATTTGTCTAGATTTTCATTCAGTATCATTTCAACATAATAAAAAAACAGAGTGGCCAGTGATGTCAAATTTTAGATAAAGAGCTTCAAAGGCAAAATTCTCTAAAAATTTTGCTTTAAAAAATCTGACGTTATGTATATACTGCATGATTTTACGTTAAACGTCTCTCACTCAAGATTTAGTACATGTCACACAGAACCTATAGAATATGTTACAAACCTATCAAATCTTAAAAATGTGAATAATGAATAAAGTATAATGAAAAGAAAAGATTCTTGAAAATTCATAAAATTGCTTGTTTCTGTCATTTTCGTCTGAAACCTTTCGCACGAAAAAATTCCCCAAAAGTCTTGTTTGTTTCTTGAATTTAAATGGATTTTCTTTATGAATGTTGAGTAATAAAATGAAATATCGATCTTTCCGTGATGATAATATTTAAATTCATTTTTAAAAAAAATGATCATTTTCGCAATGAAATCAAAACGTGAGGAGTGAGAAACCTTAAAAAATAACCACAAAAGGGGCGTCGAAATGTATTGTGTATGATAAAGTGTATTAAGTATATGATATTAGTATCATAATAATTACATGTAGTATTTTTGATTAAGGGGTACACAAAGGTAATTATAAACTAGATGCTGTCATTAGACAGTAATACCCGCACCAAGTGTTTGCCCCTAAATAACACTGTTTTGTACCAGTTTGATTAAAAATGAAGGCCACATGCAAGCTCCGGTAATACATTTAAAAGTTATATTTTTCATAACTGAAGGATGAAATCCCTTCCCATATGATAATACACATGAGCAGCACTTTATGTGCAATTTGGGGTTGAACTGTTTGCAGTGAATTTTTATGTCATAGAAAGTATAATGGTCTATAATATTATTACAAACAAAATAAAATATTAAATTATGCCCCCTCCCCGTGGCGGTTGCCGGTTTTAGATTTGCTTCTGTGTGCCTTCATGTACATCATCGTGTGCACAGATTTAGAGAAGGGAAGGGAGTGAGGGATCCAATTGTTTACAATTTCTATTTACTTACCATATTTGAGTGTTAAGCTTCGAATTATAAGCAAGATACAGAGATTTGCTCACAATTCTATGTTTGTACACAGATCTGATGCCATTCATTTTTTTCCATTTTAAATGCCAAATAGGAAAATTATAATATACCAAGTTAAAAATCTTAAGCTGAATGTAATAAACTCATGTGAACAAAATATGACTCAAACCTTATATGCTTATAATTCTACGATTTACGCTGAAATTTTTGTTGATCATTAGAAATTCTATATGAATTAGAGTATGTTAAATACTTGTACACATAAAAATTAAAGAATGATATGCTGTATGTAACTACTCTCTGGGGCCCCCTCTTTATACAATGTATAATGTGAAATGTTAGTAAATAAAAACGACATCGTTAAAACAGTTTTCATAGTTCTGACACATTTCTGTTGCGAGGATAAAAGAATTATCTCTATTACTAAGAAAATATTACAGCGGAAAATTATCCTGGTTTGTAGCCATTTGTTATTTTTGAATAAAAATGAAAATAATGGGTGGGCCATAGTAAATTAGAGTGATGTGCCTGTCAATACGGTAACATTGATTTTTATAGCTCTTTAACATGTCACGTGACAAAATTTTTCATTCCAGTGTATTCATCAATCAAGTGTGAGTAAAGTTATAAAAGTCTCGCGTTTACGCGAGGTAAACAACAGTCATTTAATTATAATGGAGAAGACAAATTAAATTGTTGAATATTTTTAATTTGACAAATTGAGCGCATTGAGGTGCAATTTTCTTCTTCACATATATACATGTAGGATTTTTTTGATAAAATACAATAACTATTATATTTTTAAAAAAATACAATAACTAGTAAGTAGTTGAGGGAGAAAATGTACCTATATGCTCTCATATATTTTGATCGCTTTATTAAATGGGGGAGGGGGGCAGAACGAAAATACAGGGAATTAGAAGTTATATAACAGTGTATCCCTACCAAATATTAAGTTCTATATCTTGCGTAGGATTTTCTTATTCTGTGTCAAAACAGTATTTCATGAAGGTACAATGTCAAAGATTACCTGTATGCAAAAATAAGTGTAAGATTCGAATACTTAACAATATTTATTATTTTGTTATTCTACCGAGGGCCATATGGCACAATATCTTTTGAACGCCCATTGTTGCTCAGGTGAGCGATGTGGTCCCATTGGCCTCTTGTTATATGAGTTATGATAGGAAGGAAGGAGTATTTCTTTCTTAATATATTATAATGCATCAAATACAATGTAGGTCATGACCTTATGGGACTGTTCTGACCCCACAAAACAGGAAAATACAAAATACCTTCTAATGTCATTATGATGCATCAAATGGTGTAAAGTACATTAATGACCCCCAGGTGATGTCTTTAACCAACCCCCCCCCACCCCCGCCCTTATGAAATAGGAAATGATGATACACTGTATATTTTGTTAACTTCTGAGATCTAAGATCCTCATCCCTAAACCATATAATTTATTCTTGCTCTTTGTGTCATTGTGCGTAAAGTTGTATATAGATTTTGCCCCCTTGGAGACACTCTGACATTCTAGAACTAGAAATAATAAAGTATTTTATCTTATTCATATGTATTGTTTAATCCATGTGGGTAATTCCTAGCCTAATAATGACACTGCTTTGTTTAAGAGACTTTACAATTGCCCTAAATATGCAAATACACATGCATATAATGTTTTGTTTATAAATCTAAAAAATTGAATTAAGCAATATCAGAAGAGAAAAAGCAATCAAGAAATGATTTAAAACTTGCTACTGTACACATGTAAAAATGTATTTAGAAGACTGAATCTTTAGAACCAGGTTAGATTGGAGGGGGTGAATGCGGAGTATAAACATTTATAATTTGAATCATTTATTGTGATTAATTTTTACTTGTCAATGAATACTAGTTATTGATTCCAAGATAGAAATATGACCCCTGATCATATCTCAATAGATCATTTGTCAATTATGCAAGGTGTAATGTAATTTTTTTTTAAGAATAACATTTTTTACCAGTTTATAAAGTTTCTAGTTTTTAGACACCCAAATTATATTTTTATTTTGATAGATTATTCGACAATTAAGGGGGAGAACAGTTTATATTTGAGTTTGTTTGGGGGTGGGGGTTCCAAGTCATATATTTGACAATTTTTTAATGTAATTTAAAATAAGAATAAGCCATACTACAGTCATGAACATGAATAGTATAGAGCAAAACACAAACTAATACAAGTATATATACATAGGAAGTATTACAAAACATAGATGATTGATCTATATCTGGGTTCTTAAATTGAATCATATATCATGTACATATTATATTATTGTTTCTTCGTTCAAGGCATTTCAGATGGTATGTAGGTCATGATCCCAAGTGGTCTTCCTGAAATTATCAAATATCATAAAAACTATTGAGATCCCCACTTTAATCCAAAGATATTATTCCTCCTTAGGTCATGGCGCATCAGATCATTATGGCATGTAAGTCATGACCCTAAGGGTCATCCTGACCCTCTTAGTATCAGAAAATTGTCTTTAAATTATTGATGTTTGATGATCCTTTCTCTATTTAATCTTTTTTATTAAGTCTCCCGAATGAAATTTGGAGACTTATTGTTTTTGTAGGGTTCTTAATACATGAATTATTATTCTTCGTCTTCTTCTTTCCCGCTCTGAACTTGTTTCTCAGAGATGGCTGAACAGAGTTGTACAAAACTCTAGTATATGATAGACCTGCATATCTAGTTGTGCACCCTGGTTTGATTTTTCTCATATTAGGTTAGACAACCACTTTTCGGGGGTATAGGGTTTATAGGGTTTTCATAATCATATATTGACTGTTACTGGCAATAAATAGGGTTTATTAGATCTGACCCCTGGGGTCATCCCCACCCCCCAGGAATTTGAAATTACCATTTATCTCAGAAACTGCTATAATCATGACCCCTAAACTATATATATTCATGTTTCTGATGTCAAGGGGCATCAACTGTTATGTAGATCATGGGCCCTGTGGGTGGTCCTGACCTCCTCAAACAGCAAGTCCCTTAATATCTTCAAAACAGTTGAGATCCCCACCCTTATACAATATATATTCTTGTTCCTTGTGAAGGGGCATCAAACGGTATGTAGGTCATGGGCCCCGGGGGTGGTCATGACCCCCCCTCGAACAGGAAGTGCACGAATATCTCGAAAACGGTTGAGATCCCCACCCCTTATTGGCCCTTAACTATATATATTCTTGATCCTTAAAGGGCATTAAAAGGTATGTAGGTAATGGGCCTCAGGATTAAATTTAATTTTTCAAAACCGTAATGCACATCTATGGAACAGTTCCTATCATATCCCAAGATATGATGTGTCTATCCATTAAATCATAAAAGGAGTTCTAGGATCTATGTTTTTTTTGAAGTGATAAACGTCAACTTTCTGCTACTTTTTGACTCCCTGGATGAAATTTAATTTTTTAAAACCTCATTGCACATCTATAGGACAGCCCCAATTATATCCCAAGAGATGTTGTAGCTACTCCAAAAGTTGTAAGAGGAGTTTTGGGAACCATACTTTTTTGCAAAAAACGTCATTTTTTGCTGCCCACTGATCACCTTAATAAAAAAAGAATTCTGGAACCTGATCACACCTCAATATGACACCCCCAATTACATTCTAGAAGATCATTTGGCCACTGCCAAAAAAGGATGACGTTTATGAAACCATTTTTTTTTGTAAAAAAAAAACAAAAAAAACAAAACAAAAAAAACCGTTATTTTTCAGCCCAGGACTAAATTGAAAATTCCAAAACCTTATTGCGCATCTATAGGATACCCTAATACATATTTCTAAAGATGATTTGTCAACTGTTAAAATGTAGGAGGAGTTCGAGGAAGAAGGTTTTTTGTGAAAAAACGTCATTTTTTACCAATTATTTGACCCCCAGGACTACCAGAGAATTTTTGAAACCTTTTTACAAAACAACATTATACTCCAAATCAAACTCCAAGAGTTCAGTTTGCTGGTTTATAAGATGTAAGAGCAGTTTGAGAAAGTAAAACGTGACAGATGGACGGACGGACGGACAGACGGACGGACGGACGGACGGAACAGGGTAAAAACAATATACCCGAACTTTCTTTAGAAAGTGCGGGTATAAAAATGCACGTTAACAAAGATAATTAGTATGTAACTATGAATAATGGGCATGCATATTAACATAATTCTTTTTGCATTTTGACAAAGTTGGTTGGAAAATAACATGTCTCAAAGGGACTCAAGTATTCTATTCAATGTATATAAACATATAAGGGTCCTTTTTTTCCTCAATGCAGAGTGCCCTAGTCCATCATATGGAGCGGAATGTAAATTTACTTGCGGCCATTGCCGGGATGGAGTTCGTTGTAACCACGTGACTGGACAGTGTAGGACTGGCTGTGAACCAGGATACATTGGACAAAATTGTAACAATGGTAAGGGTGAAACCATTTGTAGAGTTGATTAGTGTCATCTGTCATTTGAATGATCTCGCAGCACAAAAACCTACGCACGCACCCCCCCCCCCCACACACACACACATGAAGGGCATTGGTTTGTGTAGAGTGATTAGAGAAAAACGGAGAAAAGACATATGTTTTAAGGCACTGCGTCACAAGCTGGCGATAAAAATTGTTTGTACCCATCGATTTGGTTAATTTTTTGGGCATGTGAACTGCAGATGGCCTTTTGTTCATATTTTCTGAAGATCAGAATTTTTTCTCCATAGTTGCTTATGTTTTTGCTTTTGCCTAAATGACTTATGTATGCAGCATGCTATGTATCATAATCAACTTATTTTCTGCTGATTTGAGAAATTATCTCAAGGTGTATTGGGACACCAGAAAGTTATTGTTTTATATACAAATGAAACTAACTCGTTTCAACGTCCTCGAACAAATGATAAATTTACGTCGAATGAAACAATGCACCAAACACCAACATTAATTGGATTGGAAGTTTTAAACAACTTACTAAGGTCTTCCGTTTTCAACGAGACTTTAAAGCATATTCACACGACAGACTTCAACACTTTTAGACGATATTCCTACTCTGCCTTACCAACCTGTTTTATGAATTAATATTCGGCTAATAACAAACAAATTAGTGTTTTAGTGTATAAAGTATTATAAGTATTCTTATAAGTTTTACAAAAATGAGAGAGAGAGAGAGAATTTTCAATACTCTCAAAGCGTTTATTGTAAGGCAGTTTAATACCAAAGTTCCGTGCAGGAATTCTGCATGTAGATGGGAGGTGCTCGCACGTAAACAAAACCTCGCTGATCGATGTCTGGAATTGAAGGACTCGGTGATGATTTTAGGTATATTCACGTAAATTTTTAAACAGATTGTGCTTAAATTCAGGTCGTTAAAGTAAAACTGTAACATAATCGCTTTTGAAGTTTTTCTGTATGGTCAATCGATTCATGAAATAAGCAAGCTCATAACAATAACTGCTTATATAACTTTCATTTTTCATGGAAATATATATTAATTTTTGACAAGTTTGCTGATATTCGAAGAGTAAAAAATCTACTTAAATACACTTGTTTAGATATGATTATCAGGAATAGAATTGAAAATGCAACAAATACGTAGTTTTTAGTCGAAAACTTGTGTGTATGCGGTGCACCCACCCACACACACACCCACACCCACCCACCCACCCACTCGAATGATTGATATTTTTATTTTACCGAATCATTTTGGTAAGCGTTGTGTGGTGTCTGATCAGCGCTTTTTGTTCTTCCACAAAATGAGCCAACGAAGATCGCGTAGTAAATTTACAACACAGGGTGATCACTTTAATGCTTACAATTTTGAAAACTTTCACAACTTTTAACCAACAAAATGACCTAGTCTTGTAGTCCCGTGATCCTTAGAGATGGGGGTAGTAAATACGACGTCATTCCGGTTCCATATCATTTTCCTGGGCGCTTAACGAGGCCGAGTACAGAACGAGTACGCACGCTTTCGCGCAGCGTTTCATTTGTATTGTGACGTCATCTTTTTGCTTGGTTGACGCCATGGCGTGATAGTTTCAACTGCAGATATTCAGCGAAAATTGTTGAAAATATCTCGTTTGATGCGTAAAAATAATGTTATATTGTGGAATAAATATAAATGTCTCGAAGTATAAGCTATATTTGGGCTCGGGTCGAAAACGTGAAGAGGGTTCAGCAAGCCTAGCCTTCTGTCACGTTTTCTTAACCCGCCTAAATATAGCTAAATTCATATATTTCAGACAGTAACCATGTATTTTATATCAATGACCCTTAATATGTGATGTTATATATTTTTTTATTACTTAAATATGTCTGAATGTTTTAATAATACTATTTAGATCACCTTTTCCGCTTTTGTCAAATAAAAAATAGCCATTATCTGACGAATCTGGGAAATTGGGCATACAAAAATCAACTTTGATAAGACCCCTGGAACAAACCAGGAGGTAAAAGGTTTTTTTTATTTGACCATTTGATGCCTTTTAGCTATAACTTTAATATGTAGAACAGAAAAAGCAATCCCTAGGGCAGAAGTTTAAAAAATGTGCAAAATTGGTACATTTCAAGCAAAATCCCATAGGGTCCTATGTTAAATATTAACAAACTTTGAGATGACCCCTTAAACAAACGGTATGGTAAATGTCTTATTTTTTTATCTTAAAATAATAAATTTATTAGTAGAAATTCTTGTAAAAAATTTCATTAAAAAATCTAGGGCAGAAAAAATTAGACCCGGCCTCGTTAAGGGGTGGGGAGGGGAGTCCATGGGATAATTTTGTTTGCCAGTTGGTGCCAAAGGCCAACATGTATGATTAGTAATTTTACTATATCCGTCCCAAAATATTTTTGCCGCATATTTTCTTTAACTATTCGATTTTATAAATACCTTTTGGTTCAGACGATGTTCCTTCGATAGAATAAAGAAATAGAGCAAAGCTCGTGGCAAAACCACGAGTAGGTCTTCCGTTGTTGCTGCGAGTTGAAAATTTACATGATTTTGTGTCAAACGATTATAATGACTAATGACTAAAATTTTACTTCTGCTTTTGTTATAAAAACGTGTTGTGATTGAAAGCCTGTATAAAGACAGGAAGAAAATGTTTTAGGAAAACTATTTGTCGAACACACTTTGTGTAATTGTTTTGAAAACTCTTTAAGGCTCTGTCACACCAAGTTGCGTTCCCAAGGCGTGTTCACGGCGTTGTAAAATTCATGGAATCGCCGTAGGATCGCAAGGAAAATTCAGAAGAAAAAAAATATACAATCTTATTCAAAATTTTTAGAAGTAAAAATGTCACGACATCCTGACGGCGACTGAGGCGTTCTTACAAAGCTCCCAACTACGTTTCCTCAGAGTTCTACTTGGCGATTGACTGCGCTCTCGCTGGGTATCCGTCGAGCGCTCGGGACGTGCTAGGAGTTTTTACCGCGCGTCCACGGCGTGCTCTGCGCGCTGACTGCGTGCACATGCGCTGTTGGAGACCTTACAGCGCTGTGACGGCGACCTTACTCCACTTCTACGGCGTGTTTATCAGAACGCAGAGCCACGGTGCGTACTTTGTGCATGTTCAAAGTGCGCGCCGTCGCGTGGCGTTCTAAAATGGTCTAGAATATTCCACCGCGGCGAAGGAAGATGCCGTTGCGTTGTTACGGCGCTGTAAGAGACTCTAGTTTGTTTACCATGGCGTTTTACATTATTCAATGACGCAGCGGGGTCGCCATGAGGACGCAACTCCAGTGTGACAGGGGTTTAAACAATGAGAAGTTTAATGGCGAGTTAAATTTTTAAGGATAGCAAGGATTGTTATATACATGTACTCATGTAAGGAAATGTATTTTTAAAAAAAGAACCCGCCTTTAAAAAAAAGTAATTTCTGTAATTAAATCTTTCTAAATTTTTGAAGACTATGTGCAAGTTTGAAATTGTTGCGTGCTGTCAAAATTTGGTAAATAGTCAATATTGATGGCATCTCTGAAAATTTCTTCAGGGCTGATATTATTACTTATTAGGTTTGTTACTGACTGTTTAAAGAAATTTGTGGGGTCGGTAAAGTCCATATGGACTTTACCGACCCCACAAATTTATTTAAACAGTCAGTAACAAACCTAATAAGTGTTTTGTTTTGTCGAGGACCTTAAGTTTGATATGTAAACAAACGTTTGTGTAAAAAATCAGTTCAAATAACGTTATGTCCGCCATGTTGCCCTATAAATTTTGACGCTTGCCTTTTAAAGAAATTTGTAAGGCAGCCACGTGACGCGTTTCATCCAATGACGTCGCGACATTCTAGTCCGAGGCAAAACAATATTTAATAATACGAGTTAGACTTGAACATTCAAAATAATAATCAGCTATCAAAGATCATCGGGAGAATACATGCATAAGTGAGCGTCTAAATTTTACACCTGATATACAGACACCGATATGTAACGTAAAATTAAAAAACATTATTTACAGAAATGAATATGACCTCTCTTGACGATGCAATAATATGCAAAAGCCCTATTTTCATGTCAGTTTTTTCTCCTTTATCAGATCAAAAGTAATTCTCTCGGAGAAAGTTTACGTATGTATTTTGAAATAGAAAAACGGGAGAAATTTAAATAAAAATAAGCGAAAAATTATGGTGTTACGGTTTTTATTTTCAGTTAATTTAATTAAATGTGACAAAGGGGCATATTCGGTCGGATATTTGGGGTAACATGTACATGAAGTAAATTAGATGCAAGTTCCATGTTTGTTTTTTGTATGTGTGTTTTTTGTTTTTGTTTTTTTTTTGCTTTTCTCTGTTTTATCATAAAGATATATCAAAAAATTACGTACATGTCACAGGCAATATATTTTTTCTCTATTCATCTTGTATTTTAATAGATTGGGTATTCATTGTTGACCTAAAACTAGTATTCCACTGGCTGTAGCTAACCTTGGAAGTAAATTAAGTTGAATGACAACCTCATACCACACAACTACAATAAAACGTGTTTTTTTAAAAATACATTTTCATATAATTAGCAATAAAAAAATCCCAAAGAACACATGTCCATCTCACTTAAGGTCAGACGACACGTTCCTCAATTTTAAATAACTTTTTCCAGGAATTTGTTGATGGTTTTCTACTATTTTGACAAGCTTTCTTGCAAAAAATTAGGGTACCTTACCGGGCATTTCTGTAAAATACTAGAGTATGCAATTTCCTATATGTAATCTTCTTGAAAATACTCTTGAATTGCTGATATAAAAATAAATGCATCTACAGCACAGCGAAATTCACTATATTAGAACTATATCTCCGCCGGGGCTTTGAACTCACGACCTCTAGAACATATACGCTTCTGGCAGTGACTGGCCACGGTTCTAACCACTTGGCCATCTAGACATATAACCAAGTCAAGTAAATTTTGATCATTTTTAAAGTAATTATAAAATTAATATTTTTTATTGGAACTCTTTATTACGAGGAGATACAAAAAAGATTCTCGAGGAACGTCTCGTCTGACCTTTGAGAAGCGCATATATTTTTTGGAGGCAGATGTGTACGTGTAGCTATATTATAGTCTGCAATTCAAGTGAACTAATATGTCCACACTTGCAATACTTTGATGATTTCTATGGCGACCGCCTGCATAGCTATTTCATGAAATCTAATCCCAAGAACAAAATTACCTTTGACTTAAAACTTTTAATTATAATATATATTATTGTGTTCATAACTATATATAATAGAAGTTTAGCGTGTTCAACAGGTTAATTTATAATAGCCACGTTCTCAGATTACGATCTTGCACCTTTAAAGGGGCATGCTCACAATTTTGGTCAAAAATGTTTTTTTCGATTTTAATGTTTACAATGCTTCAGTAAGGCATTTTTAATAGGCAACCAAAATTTTATTGTCATTTCTTGAGTTATATGCGAGTTACAGAGCTTACAATTCTTCAAAGCTTTTGTTTACATTTTGAATGTTGAAGTTAAAATTCCAGTTTTAGACCTTAAATGAATGTGTTAATCGTTAGTAACTGTTTATTTATGCCTAAAATGAATAAAACGATAGACAAAACAGCTTGAAAAAGATTTTTTACTGGTATATTTAACCTATGTAAACAAAAACAGGGCACGAGCCTTGTTTACATGACGAAGAATTGTGAGCCCTGTATCTTCCTTAAAACTCATCGACTGGCACCCAAATTTCATTTGATCATAAAAAATGCATTCCTAAATCATAATGATTGTAAATAATAAAAACAGAAAAATAAATTTTTACCAAAATCGTGACCATGTCCCTTTAATGTGAAAATAAAAGTCTTATTGTTTGATAATTGAACACTTTGAAGAAAGCACCCTTCCAACTGTTGATGAATTACATAACAATTGATGATCTGCAGCCATCAATAACCTGGGGCTATATATGTTCTGAGCTGTGTGCGTTGAAGCGACACAAGATTTTCGGTAGCACGTGGCGATTGAATGTGCACAATAAAGAAAATTGAAATATACAAAGACTGACCGAATAAAAAAAACGGGTGGGGAAGAGAAACACGCTCAGAAGAAAATGTTACACATAAGAAGAAGTCACTATCAAAAGATTTTCGACAGATCTGGAATTTAAAAAAAAAAGAAGATCACTTGGCAGCGGGGCGGTGGGAGGGCAACACAGAAATAAGTTCGTTTTCACAATGAAACGAACGACCATGTAGAAACACTACAGAAGTTATTAATATGTGACCGATAGAATCTAAACAAAACTTGTTTCAAAACTCATGTAAATATTTCTTTAAAATAATCACCGATTGCCTCAATTCAGGGCATGCTTTTATCGTGCCAGCACCTACAGCAAACATGTAACATGGAACTTGGATCATAATTTGATTTTTAAATTACCTTGTACGCTGTCGTATAAATCAATGCTAAATCAACTGTACGAGTAAAATAAATTTATCTGTTCACCTTAAAACAATATAATAGTTGAAAACATAATAAAAATAGTTGCGTTCGTACAAAATACCAAACATGCACGCGTGATAAGGTACATGTAGAAGATGTCCACTTGCGCGGGATCTCCTTGGCCATGTGCGATGGATGATCATTGCCTGACGTCATGACGTCAGGCATATCTAAGGTTTAAAAGTTGCCTTCTCCGAAACAGCGCAGACAATTGGAGCAAGTAATATCAAGATTGTTCACAAAAAAGATTAACAGATGCATGTTTAATGTGTCAGCATTTACATTCACAATTGATAAGAATGTTATATAAGATGTAATAACATCAGTGAGCAAGAGTTTTCAAGTAAAAGGGCTGTTCACCATGCACGTGTGTAATCCTGATTTAAAAATAGATAAGCCATACATGTAGTTGAACGGTGGAAAGGGGGGGGGGTGATCGCAGCAAGTTGTTACAAATTGTTTATTACGGTACAATGTAAGTAATAATTGGTGTTGGATTGTCATCATTACCAAAGAATCGTCAGTTTAGATTAAAACAAATATATATTCATATAGCTTGAATGTTTACTGGAGGAACTAAATCGCCGAAGCGGGGTGTGACCCGATTTTCATCGATTGGGCGATTTCATTTATCTTGAAAGGGGCACAAAACTCGTGTATCTTACTAAATGTACATCAATACTACATTAAACAATCGCTAGTCAAGTATGTGTGTTAATTCGATAGATTTCTTCCAAAACATTCGAACCAAAGTAGAATATATGTAGTTGTTACAAAACAAATGTAAAAAAATCATTTGTCCCCCCTCTCCATGGATCAATGCCAATGGATGAGTTCATTCAAACCATCGGATCGAGATCTCAGCCGTTGCGTGAATGGTAAAGCAGGACTTCGCGCCAAAATGTCTCATTTATAGTTTTTGCGCGTCGATTAGTGGCCGAGTCCAAATGGGACCACAGAAGAATACTCCAGCATATTCTCTTTTGAGAAGTGGACAGGCATAGCCTACATCCACGTAGGCTATGCCTGTCCACTTCTCAAAAGAGAATAACTCCTGACCAGCACACCGTGTGTACACACCGTGTGTACACATCGCAGGCACGTAAAAACGGGGGTGGGGAGTAGGGGCTGCTTCTCCCTTTTTTTGCAGCAGACACATTTCTTAACTTTACATATTTAATAAATGAAAATTGTCGGAGCATGTAATAAATGAAACTGAAAATAAGGAATCTAATTGAATTGAAGTTACAATTAGGATTTTTTTCATGATTTCGAGAATTCGCCCTTTTATTAATTGCTTGTCAAGATGTTTTGGATAAAGCTGCCCCACACACTTTCTAAAACAATACGTGCTTGAATATCCTTTCCTATTTCCTATGGCTGGACATTTAATGAAATAATTTAATTTCAAGCGATTATGTGAACACTTTTTTTTTTCACACGACCAGTCGGGCTAGTACACAGACATTTAACCCGACCGGACCTATCCTTTACTAAACAATGTCGGTCGGACGTACCTTAGTGTCAAACCCTGAAACATGTACACATGTACATGCACTAGAATTTATGATCAGCAGCGAAAAATTAAAATTCATTTCCTCAAAGATAGCCTAATTAAAACATACATGCTTCCATTGAATAAATTTGTTTAGTCAGGCAAGCTTTTTGGAAAGCTATTACTTGTTATTTAAAGGTTTTAATATTTGAGTTGTCTATTGTTTTAGATTGAGAATGGCATTGCTTTTATTAATTAACTGAACGATTTCATAATTGACACACTATCGTTTAATCCAATTTTAAAAGGAATAAACCTTTATGTGTAATCAAAACTGAAACAATTCTTCAGTTCGCAGCTAAATTAACTCGCGCGGGTATGATATATGATATGATATATATATGATATATGCGCGGGTATGATAAGGCAACTCTCAGCGATCAAATTCCTCTGATCGATATGACGTCACAATAAGCAGCATGATGTCATATTTTACTCAAAAACATGTCGATTATAACTTTATCTCTGGTTTAAATTATAAAAACTACAGACATAAAATATCACTAGAAACTCTTCTAACTGAATATATCATTTAATATTTATTAATTTGATGAGATATCGGCGCTTCTGATTGGTCGAAAAATTTCTTTGATACCTGCATCAATAAAATTTTCGCCGGATCTACTTTTCTCAACTGTTTTGATCTAACACTATTTATAGAACGGGTATTTCCAAGATAAACACTGTCAACAAAATGTAAAGTTGTGTCTGTTTTATTGTCAGCAAAGAAAATGCAATCTTGTGAATATAAAAACTTGAAAGTTTAACATTCAAAAATTAACGAAACACATCATTTGATTCACGAAATAGAAAATTAAGCGTCTTCTCACGATTTCGTCTGCTTGAGATCAATCAACATTAATTTACAGCGAGGCTGGCTGTTCCTTTTCCAGGAATGTTATAACGAACATATAGGCCTATAAACTTTCACGGTAACACTGTACTGCTGTTCAAATTTGGTAACGATAATCACAAGTTTCAAATTTACACACGTACATGATCGGTCATCAGAAGTAGAGTCGTAAAGAAAAGCTATGAGTAATGCATCAACTCCTTCGGCGCATTCCAAGCGGCAGATATGCCATTTAAGTACATCACTGGCTATCTAGTTACCACAACGTTTACAAGAGTCGCTTATACATACTATTCTTTGTCGACATATCGGCTATTTTCGTACACGATCGCCTTTCCTTGGATGGTTATGTCCAGTTGCGTTTTCCAGCGATCTCACATGAAAACTAGTTTTAATACGAGTTTTTCTGCACAGGGAATAATATCACAAGCTATCGCATGTATTTTCCTTTCGTTTTCAATTCAGCCGGTTCAGATTTTAACTCACTATTTGTGTTTAATCCATTAAATTCAGCTCAATAGCTCTGCATCAGCTGAAGGCGCATCCATTTTGAATACTGTTGCTGTTGTTGTTTTGTATTCATACGCGCCGCTTCATTTACATTATTTACATGTTTGATCAATGACACTTCACATTTTTTTTATTTGAAAATGTTTTATTAAATGATAAGAAATGAAGATAATAATTTTTCTATTGATCGACGTATCAAAGAAAAAATTGACCGGAAAACTTTTTCATCAATGCGCTACGCGCATTGATGAAGTTTTCCGGTCAATTTTTTCTTTGATACGTCGATCAATAGAAAAATTATTATCTTCATTTCTTAAATCTTCGATTTCTCTCTATTACGTATAATTATCATTGATGACGTCACAAGCATGTTTAATAGAGAAGATCATGTCGGGAGACAAATCATCGGAATGTAGTGTAAACAATGCCGAAATAAGACTTATTTAATACAGATACCTAAGATTTAGATGAGTGTCAGTTAGGATATAATCAGTATAATACAGGCATGGATGTTTTGTTTAATCAGCGAGTGTTATAAGGTAAGCAGATCGACATTTATATGGTTTGACCAGCCTTTCCTCTGTCAGTGTGTACAAAGAAAGGCAAAAGTGTAACACTACCCCGGATATTATGAAAGATGACTTGGGTAAATATCAACGGTATATGACCTAAACTAATTGAAGAATCCTGTGCTTTGTTGTTTTAAATGAAAAATACGAAGTATTTTCAATGAAATTATAGAAATTGAGAGGGTTTTCAATAAATATTTACAACATCTATTTTATGCGATTAACAATAGGATTCTAGCAGTAATACCAATAAACATAAACTAATTGCCGATCGAATTATTGTAGCAAACATACAAATAAACTTCGGGGTAGTGTTACACTTTTTAATTTTTTGTTAAGGTAAAAAAGTGATCTATTTTTAACTGTCACGTGATACCATGGCACGGCAGCTTCAAAGATCGAGTCGATTCCGAAGTAGAAAAATTATATCTTGGTGAACACATTCACTTGATATTAATATTCCGCACTGTTTTCATAAAAATAAACAGTTTTTAAATTGATCAGAATTTTGACGGTCATTAAACTCGGAGTTGCCTTAACCTACCCGCGTGAGAGACGCAACTCTCGTGTATTAGATAACCGCTGACCGCTAGTTAGTCCAGCCGCGACCATGGTGACAGATTTTCTCGGCCGCGGGCGAGGAAAGCTTACATAATAGTCCAATCCACACTTTGCAAAAGTTGTTCCCCTTTGCGGGGTCAACACAAAGGTCAAAAGGGAAAAAACAACTTTTCCCTTCTTTATGCAACCAAATATTTGGGCGTCCTGTGAAGAAATCTCTTGGAATTTAATTTATTCCTTCGATGTGTGGGTTGTCCCAACTTGGGGCAATTGAAATTCACAGCAGAAACGGATTTCTAATGTCAAATAACGAAGTTACAACCCTCTAAACTACAAAGGCTACTGTGAGAAATATATGGGGTTTTCCCCAAAGATGGCTGCCAAGGGACATAACTTTTGTAAAGTGTGGATTGGTCTATACTACGCACACAGCTCTGATTCATTTCAAGGTGGATTTTAAATGCATGCAGTATGATGACTAAAATGTAATGCATCGATTTTTTTTCAATACGTATTTTGTGTTTTACAAGAAAAGAAAAAGAATGTTCGTTTACTGACCATAAATACACTGGGAATTTTTTTTTAAGTTTAAAGTTCAAATGGTCACTAAGCAAGTGGAGATTGGCTTTGCTAATGGTTATTTGCTTGTTTGATATGATAAATGATTCTGTTAATGAGGTTTTCGCCACCGCTAGCTGACAACATCTGTACCATACCATTAATGTGCACTATAAGAACTAAACAACAATGACTTTAACTTCTATAAAAAAAGCATGAGTTCTAATTATTTTTTGTCATGAATTAAAGCCTCCTGTATAAACCATCATACTTTCTGTGGTAACGTTTTGCCAGTTTTAAGCGCGCAGACTTTCGTTAACTTGCCAAATGAAAACAGGTACATGTTAACATGTAAAGCTTTTTACACTTATACTACACAAATCACTTACAAAATAACATTGTAACGACCTTAATGAGATCCCAACAAACAACTTTTCCAGCGACAGCCTTATCGAAATCCTAACCGTGTTTGAGTTTTTAAGCAAAATCTTTAAGGGCTACTGGCCCTTGATTTGAGGGGCCAGCCCTTTTTTATTGCTGTCAAATGAAAGCCCTTAACATTATGCACAACTTTTGTTCTATATGTATTTAGGAAATATTTCAAACTAAAAGTTACGAAGCTAAAACATGAGAAAGATTTTGCTATTTTTTAAACATAGATTTCGATTGATTAATCCGAGAGGAATAATTGGAAGAAACTAAAATCCAAAAATCAGGGGAAAATATTCAAAGTGTCAATAATAAAGATTTTTAACTATAAAGCATTTGCTACGGACCATTTCGGAGCCTTTGTCTGGAAACTAATGCCCCTAAAATTTAAGAAAAAGGGTAATAACTAAAAACCGGAAGTTGCGATTTCAATTTTTTTTGTGCTCTAGAAACCTAATTCAATTGACAATATACCGTAAAAATTTGAATGAAATCGAATGACAAACCAATAAGTTATTGAGGATTTAAAAACGTATAGAGAAATAATAATGAAGAATTTCTATAAGAATCAGTTCAAGGTCTTCCGTTCCGTTAAAAATCCCAAAATTTCTATTTTGCAACGCCTCCTTTAGCTTGCCAGGTTGCAACACACAGCTAAAATACTGAAATATTTAAGGCAGTTTATTTCATTGATTATTATTCATATTAAAATCAACGATATGTTTTTCTGCTTGGCAAGTAGTTTAAAATCTGTATTTGAATTACGCACATTTTTATAATATTCTCAGACTTTCCGACCAATGTCTCGACAAGAATTTCGAGAAAACTCCCCAAGGCATGTATCACGTTGTGTAGTATTTAGATATAGAATTATTTCCATCAAACTATGTATGTATCAGTAATCGAAATATTACAAAAGTCGTATGGATTCAAGCAATATTGAACTCAAGTCTCGTTCAACCAGACGCTCGGTTGTCTCCGTTACTCTTCGACATGCAAGAGATACTTTCTGCTTGTCGGAGATTTACGGAGACAGTCGATGGTTGAATGAGAATGTATTGAACTCTGGCGTAGGAATATATTCGGCTACAAAAATATCTAAATTGTTCATACAATTGAAAATCTGACTATTTTCAAGGTATTTATAAATACGTTTTCTTGAAAAACAATGCTTCAGCATATGTTACATCGAATTTATCGATTACTTTCAAGAACTAAGTCTTGTCAGCGGGGATGATTTGTGCTAAGTTCCAAACACTGCTTCAGTTCCAGTTTGCCAGAGTAACTGCATAGCATAGGAGAGTTGATTAAAATCAACTCCCAAAAACTCTACAGGGATTTTTCATGGTTAAAGAGAAGAAGGTTCCCGGGTAATAACATTGAAAAAGTGTGCGATGTATTCCGAGTGACTTCCGAATTGAGAAAAGATGTCAACATTCTTCATTACAAATGTCCGTGGTTGACATGACTTCGTTACTTTGAATTTTTCGGAGGGAAAAATGATAGTGTTTGAATTAAGTTATCGTATAAATGTTCCCTTTCATTAATTTTAATTGCACTTCTTTCACAGGTATGTGTATTTTTATTAAACATCGTCCAATTGTGCTGCATTGTTGCAACCACTATTGAAACAAGAGATGTTTGTGAAACACTTATGCCCCCTTCCTTGGAAACATCCACAAAGAAAATGAACGTAAACTGCAAATAACTGGAATTTTTCTATCTCCAAGAGCCATTACTCTGTCGAAAATTGCTCTATAATACCCATAATCAAACTTGACCTAGATTTGATTGAGATGAATCTGTATACCAAATTTCATTCCAATATGTTCATCCTCTGCCAAGAAAATGAGGTGAAACCTCAAATAACTGGAGTTTTTCTACGTCCAATGTCCATAACTGTCGAAAATTTCTCGATCGTACCCAATATCGAACTTGACCTAGATACTATCATGATAAACCTGTATTTCAAATTTCATTCCAATATGTTCATCCTCTTATCATGATAAACCTGTATACCAAATTTAATTTCAATATGTTCATCCTCTGCCAAGAAAATGAGCGAAAACTGCAAATTACTGGAGTTTTTCTACGTCCAAGGTCCATAATTCTGTCGAAAATTTCTTGATCGTACCCAATATCGAACCTGACCTAGATATTATCATGATAAACATGTATACCAAATTTCATTTCAATATGTTCATCCTCTGAAAATGAACGGAAACTGTTGGTCGACCGACCGACAGACAGACAGCAGCAAAGCAATATGCCCTCCTTCTTCGAAGGGGGGCATAATAAAAACACTATTGAAATAAATTATTTCAATAGTGGTTGGGGATGTATTACATTTCAACCACTATTGAAATAAATTATATCAATAGTGGTAAAAGATGCGTTTCTTTACAACCACTATTGAAATAAAGTATTTTAATAGTGGTTTGGATGCATTTCAGTTTTTTGGTCTATTATTCCGTCTGTATGTAACGCATTTTTTCCGGTAGGGAAATTTCTTAATATAAGAAGTTTGGCTTAAGAATGATGAATTCCTTTTAAATTATTTTTTTACCTTTGTATTGTCATTTTTCCCATACCATCTCTCATATGGAACTAAAAGTGTTAAAAGCAGACGAATAATAGGCATAAAATGACATGCTTCCCTACCACTCTTGAAATATTTTATTCCAATAGTGGTTGTAATGAAATGCATACCCAACCACGATTTAAATAATTTATTTCAAAAGGGGTAATGAAATGCAAACCCATCAACCATTGAAATAATAAATTTCAATAGTGGTTGAATTTCAATAGTAGTTGCTAAGTAATTCTATTGATGAAATACATCCTCAACCCTTATTTAAATAATTTATCTCAATAGTGATATTCATTAATCATATTTATTTATAATAAAATATTGAACAGTTATTTACAAATTGAAACTTATGATGAAATACATCCATAATTTATCATAAATGTGATAGGTATAATGAAATTTATTATGTCTTCCCTTTCAAAGGGGAGACATATTGTGTTTGTAGACTTTCTTATTCTTCTTATTAAGGTCTTCCGTTTCCAAAATATGTTTAATATCAAAAGAATTTTCCTATGAAGCCAAGAAAAAGGGGCTGGCCCTTCAATTTAGGGGCCAAAAGGGCTCTAAAGTCTTTCTTTCATAGCACTTTACTGAGAAATATTTTGTAATATGTTTAAGAAGCAAAAATGTTCATCTTTTACTAATAAAACTATACATTATAAAATTTTTATTATGTGTTACGTAATTAGGGGTTTTAAGGGGCCAGAAGTCCAAAACTTCGATCAATTATATCTAAAAAAGGACAAATATTTTGAAAAGCAATACAGAATAAAAGATGCTTAGGATGATGTTTTAAACAATATTCAATCATAAAGTTTCGTTATCTGGCCCCAATAAGGAGATTAGGGGTCGGCCCCTAAAACGTCATATCCCTGATAGCTCAAAAACGGCAAAGAATTTCTAAACACTTGTTGACCTAAATATGTCAAAAGACCTGTCTTTTTATTTTTAGGGGCCAAAAGGGCTCTAAAGTCTTTCTTCCATAGCACTTTACTGAAAAATATTTTGTTATATATTTAGGAAGCAATAATGTTTATCTCACATTTATTTAACAATATATTATAATTATTTTATCATGTGTTCCGTATTAAGGGGTTTTTAATGGGTTTTAAGGGGCCAGAAGTACAAAACTTTGATAACATACCTCAAACAGAACACATATTTTAAAAAGCATCATTTTGAAAATCAATATAGAATAAAATGCTGAGAATGATGTTCCTAACAAAATTCAACCATCAATTTTTTTAGTTGCCCAGATAAGGAGATAAAGGGTTAAATATCAAAGTCAAGGTCATATAACCTTCAAAAAATCGCACGGAAGACCTCCTCGTTGCTCGCAACGAGATCGTGTCTAGTTCTTCTTATTGTTATTCTTCTTCATCCAAATTTGTCCAGGCCGTAACTTAAATACCCTTTGACATTAAGACTTCAAACTTGAAACATAGGTAGATGGTATTGAGAAGGAGTGCACGCCACAAAAAGTTTTGACCTTGATCTATTCTGTTTTTCAAGGTCAAGCTTTTCATAAAAAATATTGCCCGGGCCATAACACAAGACTCCTTTAACATACAGACTTTTAACTTCTATCATAGATTGATGGTATATAACCTAGTTGAACCTTACCAACATGTTTGACCTTGACCTAGAATTTTTATTTCAAGGTCATATTATAAAAAAATTCACTGAATATACTTTGACAGAAGGACTTCAAACTTTAAACAAAGAACAATAATAATACACCTAGGTTTACTTTTGAATAATATTTGACATTGACCTTGTTTTACTCAAGGTCAAATTAAGAAAATAATAATAAAATTTTGTCTGGGTCATATCTTTAAGGTGGATCTCTACACCAAATAAGTGTAGGAGATTTTTGTTGCATGCAATTGTTACCAATACAAGGCACAGTATTCAACAATAATAGACCTCAAAATACAATACCCTATTTTCTAGAGAATTTTTAAAATATCAGTCTGGTTCCAGATAACCCCTTACTTATCAAATTTTTAAACATTTCTGTTTTAAAATTCTTATGAAAGTGAAATGTTATTAAGTTTAGAAATGAAAAACAAAAAAATTATGAATGAAGTTTGTATGATTTTTATTGGAATCCACATAAATATGTAACTAAAATTGAAAAATTAAAGGAAATACTTAATTATTGCAAAAATCTTAGTATGAAAGATCCTGTTTAAGAGTTGTCTTTCTTTATTTTACATGGTCTCAAATATCTTGGGATCAATTTTTTAATTAATAAAATCACGAAGAAAAATTAAAAAAAGGAACAAGTCTATGCTAAATATGTAGATATAAGATTAGTAGTGCTTATAATAATGTTTGAAGCTGAAAAATTATATTTTTGATGAATGCATCATATATATATTTAACTCTTTATAACAAAATATTAGTAGTTAATTATATTATAAATTAGTAGTGAAATTGCCTTTTACTTTTTTAAATACAATAGCAATTATAAACAACAACCATACGCATAGTAATACATACATTAGATGTCCATAGTGATACACATGCATGTGTGGAAATGAAAAACTCCTTTTCAGAATTCTGTCTTTCCCTCATTTGGCTTGCAAATCCGGGCTTCCACTGCTATTGCTACCTAGCTGTATTTATTTTAATCATTGTTAATCAAAATACATTAGTTTAATGTCAAAGTTTCAATGAAAGTCTTTTACTGCAAATATTTTTTTTAATTTGGAAAGTTAGGATCAATTCAAGAGATCGTACTACGGTACTTTCGTTTTATATTCATCATACATATATAGTTTAAATGAAAATTTGACATCTGCTTACCTATATCGATAATCCGTCACATATGTATGATCGTCTGTTGCAGATGACATGACAAAAATGTATTGCCAATAGCAGCAGAGCAGGGAAACGATATATTATTTAGATTCCACGTTTTCCGTACAAAACAGCTGATAATTAATGTTAGTTAAAAGCTTTAAACAGGAAGAAAATTGACATATTTTCTAAGCGTTTTGGTGATTACATTCCTATCTCATCTCCTTAGTTAGAAGAGTTCAATTAAACGGTGTATAGCTATTTTGTACCACGACATAATGCTATCAATCCGGAACACAATGGCGTTTCGAACGGAAGTCAGACATGTTGTGACGATGTAGCCTTCCACCTTAATACCCTTTGACATTAAGACTTCAAACTTGGAACATAGGTAGATGGTATTGCGAAGGATTGCAAGCCACCATACGTGTTGACCTTGACCTTTTTCGTTCTTCAAGGTCAAGCTTTTCATAAAAAATATTGTCAAGACCATAACACAAGACTCCTTTAACATACAGACTTTTAACTTGTATCATGGATAGATGGTATATAACCTAGTTGAACCTTACCAAAATTTCTGACCTTGACCTCAAAATTTTATTTCAAGGTCAAATTAGAAAAAAAACTTCATTGTTCAACTCCTAAATATACTTTGACAGAAGGACTTCAAACTTTAAACAAAGAACAATAATAATACACTTAGGTGTACTATTGATTTATATATGTTTTACTCAAGGTCAAATTAATAAAAAATAATAATGAAATTTTGTCTGGGTCTGGGTAACATTTAGCTGACATCATTCTTTTTCAATTGTAAAATTTGCCCCATATTACAATCCTTGGGGAGAAGGGGAGACATGTTTTTTTTGTAAAACAAAAAACAATACCCACTAGTTCCTACTACTATTGAAAAAAAATTGTTGAATTAAAGTAACACTTGCAAAGTTATCCCTATAATGAAATACATCCATAACCACCATCAAAATAATATATTTCAATAAAAAAAAACATTTTAATGAAATACAATGTGAGATTTTTTGATGGTGTTTGTATTTCAAGATTGGTTGCAAATTATTTCTTATAACAAACTTTATAATCAACCACTACTGAAATAATGTTTTTCAACAGTAGTCGTATTCTCAATAGTGATATTCATAATAACATGTATCTAGCTATGAATTATTTTTAATTTACAGGGGGTTGAAAAGAAGTTCTGGCAATTTACAAGGTGTTCACTCTTGTACAAATATTTTATAATTTTCAAAAAAAAAAAATGATACATGTATATCTATAAAAAGAGAAAGGTAAAGAAAAATATGGCAACAATTCTATGTGTTAATCTGCAAGAATTTGTTTTTTTCTGCACAACAGTGAAAATCCTTACATAAGTACATTTTCATAGTCTCGATTATTATAACCGTAAAATATGCAAGTTTTTACAACCTTAATTAGGTCTTTCCACCCACCTTTCAGGTGAAAGACCTTTTGTATTTCTTATGTTTTTTATTAGGGCTTTCGGTCGAAAAGACCTATTGTTATTCTGATGTTTCTTATTATTCTGTTTCTCGACAGAATTTCCGTCAGCGTTTTTTTGAAAACGGAAAGACATATTGAAACAATTATGCAACAGTCTAATAGCACTTTCATATGACACGCGTATGTAAGGTTTTGGACTTCCAGTTCCGGCACTTCCGGTTTTGACAAGGGAAATGCAAAAAATTCATTGAAGCACAAAATCGTTATTATTTTTTTAGTTAGAGCATTCAAATTTTAGAATTAGATGCATCTTGTCTAAATGTACAAAATCAAAAGCGTTGACATTTCTCTATCTCTTACCGTTTTTGAGATATTAGGGCTCAAACTTGAGATAAGGGGGGATGAAAACGAAAAAAAAAATTCAAAAATCCTTAGGAATTGTATAAGACGCCTAGACATTGTTCAGATAGAAGTATTCAAGATATATTCCGAGTTTCAAAAAAATATATTAAGTACTTCCGGTTTTATGAGCCTATGAAAAATTGTCTATGGGAGTTTCAATGTTAAATTAAATCACGCGTCGTTCGTTTTCTCAAAAAGTTTACAAGTTACAATATTTCAGATGTATAATAATACACACAATGCGCAAACCGGAAAAGTTTTTGGGTAGACAATTCGAGAAAATTAGGGATCTGCAGGGGCCAACGTACAAAACAGCCCTTTAGCTGTAATTTTTTTTATTTTTCTTTTGATTTTAAAAATCTTTTCAGTTTATTGTTTAGAATAAAGAGTACAATTTCAAAATGATGGTCCGAGTGGTCACGTTTTGAGTCTTTATAGGGGTTTGGAAGATCATCCCTTGTTTAAATTTCAAATTTTTTTTTAAGTAAGAGTTATCTCGCTTTGCTGTAAGAATGTAGAGCATAAATACTATAGACATACCAAGTGTTGTGTCCAAGGAATGAATACTTACTTCAATATGATTTTTTGAAAATATTCCTCTGGAAATTAGAAGTGTAGCAACCTGTAAAGTTCTGGAGTTATCTTTCTTTTCACATTGCACTAGTCATAAGTTCCTATCTAAGCAACCGGGTATACCAAGGCGTTACGAAGACTTGGAAATAAATCAGAGTATAATTTTTTTTGAACATTTGATTAAAAAGGGATAATGGTGCTGTCGAAAAGCCCTTACTTTTTGTTGAAGACAAAAAAAAGTTCTAGTTATTATTTTTTTTTTCTTCTCTTTTTTTCCAGGGACAGCTTTTTTATTTCAAGAGATATTGAAACAATGATTTCTTTATGTTATTGGCCATTAAAAGTTATGGTACCAAATGACCCTTTGCTCGATAACTCCCAGAACTTACAAAGTTATTGCCCTTGTGTACGAAAAGCATGTTATCGCTACTCCTCTGAAACCATAAGAGATAGAAACTTGGAACTTTTACCAATGTCTTCAGTACACTTAGAGGGTTCTTTAATCTATTCTGAGCCCCCCTTCTAGAAGTTATTGCCCCTGAAAGTATTTAAATTTCTGTAAAAAACACTTCAAACTTTTTCATTATTCATAGAGACTTTGGACCACTTGGGATGAAAGCATCTACCTTGGCCGAACAAAATGACATAAAGGTCAGAGGTCAAGGTCATCTGTAAATCTCTTAATTAATGAGTTTTTAGATCTCTTTTGTTTAGTGTAGTAAAGTTTTTTGATGGATGTAATAGAACATCTTGAAATTTTAAAATATATCCCCTTGGCCCCTATTGTACAAAATGCTTGTTATCGCTACTCCTTATTAACCGTTAGAAATAGAGACTTGAAACTTTTACTAATGTATTCGGTACATTTAGACGCTCCGTTAATCTATTCATACCGGCAGAGTCCAAAGTCCCTTTCTAGCAGTTATTGTCCCTGAAAGTTTCGAACATTCAATAAAAAACACAAATAACTTTTGAATCAATAATCATAGATACATCGGACCACTTGGTATTAAAGCATCTACCTTGTCAGATCAAAATAACATAAAGGTCAAAGGTCAAGGTCAAGCAATAATAAATTGCAAACTTAATCGTTTGACACTTTTTTATAAAGTAACGCAAAAAATACTTTATTCTATTGAAGCAATCTTATTTCAAACATAAAACACAATGAAGTGGAAAAATACTTTATTCTATTGAAGCAATCTTATTTCAAACATAAAACAAAATGAAGTGGAAAGACCTCTAATTGTTCGAGAACAATTAGTCTACTAGTTGTTGATTTGAAATTGTTTGTTTAATAGAAACAATGTTAAGCTGCGGGAATTGGTTATTTATTTCTGCAAAGCAGTTATCATCGTAACATTATTACATTAAAGAAGATGGGGGAATAAGATAGCGCAAATGCCCATTCGGTTTAGTGGCGAAATATCATTTTGAATTTTTTTCCCAATTAAATCCATTCAAATATATTATAATACAAGTTTGCAAAAGCACAATTTCTAACTATATTCAGTTTTTAATATATTTAACAAATGATACGAAAAAATATTGCTTTAAATTTTGGTGGTATTGAACCCATAACATAAAAACCCTAGGTATATAAGGTTAGTTTATGTCAGGTGCTATAACCACTGAGCCATTGCAGACACAAGAAAATTGGCTGTTTAAATGCTATGTGTTACTTTGGCCACTTTACGGACTTTTATTATTTTTTCAAACGTACAATTGTTGGGATACAAAAGGATATTTTTAATGTATAGTGGGTCATCTCTCCACGTTTTTGTTGATTAAAATCGGTTTTTTTCCATTAGACTTTATTTAGATTGTGAGAAAAATATGGAGCACAAACCCACTCTATGAAAGAAATGCCTTTAAGTTTTAAACATAGGTTATCACAGATAACAAAGCTCACCGAGTTGAGACATCACCCTTATGAGACAACACCTTTATGAGACCATCTTTATCATATTATATGAAAATCATACTTTATGATCTTGGATATTCATGGATTCTGTTTTGACATAATATCATATATCATCTGTTAAAAAATTGTATGATACTCAATTGTTCATCATTACAATAATATAAAATTAAATATTGCATCCTATCATATCCTATCATATTTACAATATATATCATATAATACAATAAAATACCGTAATATACAATGATAAGATATGATATTGTAATGTATGATAAGACATTGTATTGTGTTATACATTATTGTATTTGATCACATAATACAATATCATAATATATAATACAATAAAGTATTATATTACAGTATCATATTATACAAAAACATCATAACATTGAAACATATGATATAATATTGTATAATATAGTATGATATTGTATCATTGTTGATACATAAAACGATATTGTATCATATGATGCAATATAATTTGATACAACATTGTATCATATCAAATGATACAATATTATGTGATAAGTAAAATATTATACAATACAATATTATATTCTACATGTTGGTTGATATAATACAATAATATATATTACAATATCATATAATACAATTTCATGTGATATGATAATATATCCTATTTATAAACCGATATCATATTATACAATATCGTATGATAGTATATTATATAATATCACAATATCATACAATACAATTTCATGTGATATAATTCTAAATTACAGAAACCAATATCAAATTATACAATATCGTATGATACAATATTGTAGAATATACACCATGGATCATAGGATACAATATTTTATTTTGCAATATCTTATGTAATAGTATCATCTGATGAAATAACACATTTATTATACAATATAATATTATACAATATTGTATCATAATATACAATACTAATATACAAAACAATATCATGATACAATATCATATAATAAAATATCAAAAAAATTGATACAATAAAACATCCCATCATATAACTTTTTAGCTCACCTGAGCTGAAAGCTCAAGGGAGCTATTCTGATCACATTTTGTCCGTCGTCCGTCTGTCCGTCCTTCTGTCCGTCTGTCTGTCTGTTCGTCTGTAAACTTTTTACATTTTGAACTTTTTCTCTAAAACCGCTTATCCAATTTCAACCAAATGTGGCACAAAGCATCCTTATGGGAGGGAAAATATAAATTGCAGAAAAAAAGTTAGATCTATATTCAAAGCGGAGAAAACCTTGAAACTGTAGAAAAGGGGGGAGGTGCATTTTTAAAAATCTTCTTCGCAAGAACTACTGTGTCCAATTCAACGTAGTTTAGCATAAATTATCCTTATGGGAAGGAAAATATAAATTGCAAAAATTAGAGGGCTAATTCTGTTTCAAATCTGAGTTATTACGAAAATAATAATAAAGGAGAGGCGTGTTTCAATCAGTTTAATAGCTTCGGGTTCGGCATCCGGTGAAATGGGTAGGCAAGACTTGGCCTGGGCAAAACAAAAGATTGGCAGTAATAAATCTGCCGATCTCATTAAAATTTCAGGATATTTGATGGACCAGTATATTTGTATTCGCTGTAAATATTGCTGCAAAATAATGGGTATTTGGAATTAACGATTGCCGATCTGCCCCTGCTTTTATTTTGCCACGGCCCGGGTTTGCATACCCATTTTACAAAGACTCGTATTCCATACTTCTAAAACGAGGTTCTTTGTTTAAAGCAGCCATGACATTATACGAAAAAGGGTCGATCTGACTATGATGAATTTGCTTGTTGTGCAACAGTTCGCGTATGAAGGGAAATTTTTGAAACATGCAATATATATTGGTGCCGATTTTGTGAAGTAAATTGAGGCTAAATATTTCAATGCGTTGACAGTTTTCACACATGACGTTGGTGTTAGCTTGTTCTGATTTTCGTTTCGTTTTCATTATTTCTGCTTTGTAATCTTTGAACTATCGTCTGTATTTTGTGATTTTTACGTATCAAATCAAACAGAGACTTCGGTTAATCAAACAGTTAACTGTTTACCTGCGCAAATTAAGCAAAATCTGATGTATCAAAAAAGTACTGAAATACAATTCATTCTATCGGTAACTCGGCATTATCTTCTGCGTAATGGTAGATTAATGAAATAGGTTTTGTTGATATGCTCGGCATTGTCTCGAGTTTATTCAGTTTAAATAGAGTTTGATATCGCTGACGGAAATATGTAGGTATATACATGTATATATTCGATTCATTTCGAAAAATTCTGTTCTTCCAGAAACCAACTTTAACAACCTATTGTATTGTAAACTTAACCTTTTTTCGTCATTATTACTCCTACTGTACATGTGATCCTTGACTGTGTTTGTGTACATTTGTATAAATTGATTTTGAACCTCAAATACCAGTGAACTGATCTTAAGTGAATAAGTGAATAAAAGAATTGAAAATCTTAGGCCATTCTTTTTTTCCCATTTTAAATGCTGAATAGGAAATACCAAGTTAAAAATCTTAAGCTGAATGTAATAAACTCATTTGAACAAAATTTGACTCAAACCTAGGCGAACTGTGAGCTCTGTATCTTGCTTATAATTCTACGATTGACGCTGAAAGTTTGGTTCAACATTTGAAATTCTATATGAATTAGAGTATGTTAATTACTTGTACAAGAATGATATTCTGTATATACCTACTCTCTGGGGCCCCCTCTTTATACAATAAATAATGTGAAATCTACATCAGTTTTGATAGTTTTTCAGAGTAAATAAAAACGACATCTTTAAAACAGTTTCCATTGTTTCATTGGATCAAGTAATAAGCGCTATTCCAAAGAACATTTCACAGCAGAAAATTATCCTGGTTTGTACGCGAAGTAAATAACAGTCATTTAAATATAATGGAGAAGACAAATAAAAATTTTGAATGTTTTTAATTTGAGGAATTGAGCACATTGAGGTACAATTCTCTTCTTCACATCTATACATGTAGGATTTTTTAAATGAAAAACAATAAATATTATTTTTTTTTAAAATACAATAACTAGTAAGTAGTTGATGAAAAAAATGTACCCATATGCTCTCATATATTTTGATCGCTTTACAAAGTGGGAGGGGGGGGGGGGGGCAGAACGAAATTATAGAGAATTGGAAGTTAACAACTTAACAGTGTACCCCTACCAATTGTTTAGTTTTATATCTTGCGTAGGATTTTCTTATTCTGGTAAAATATAGTATTTCATGAAGATACAATGTCAAAGATCACGTGTATGCAAAAATAAGTGTAAAATTCGAATACTTTGCAATATTTATTTTTTGTTATTCTACCGAGAGACCATATGGCACAATATCTTTTGAACGCCCATTGTTGCTCAGGTGAGCGATGTGGCCCCATGGGCCTCTTGTTATAATATAACATATGATATTATATAGTTATACAATACTATATTATAGGAATCATGTTATATCATTTATCAACAAACACATCTATTTATTTAGCAGGTTTGAGTGAGGTAGGAGATTTTTTTAGCATCTTTGATAATTGAGATCAGGCTCTGCATCTGAAGCAATATCTGCGTTTCATTTATTATATAGTTAAATCAACTATGCAAGCTATCCTCTATAAAACATGTGACCTGTTCAAAAAAACTAAACCTCACCCAGCATCCGAAACCTATGGCTCAGATTCAGCATTCAACCCTGTCAGGTGCATCAGTATCATAAGACGCATCATCCATGCAAGTTTGGTGATGTTCGGACCAGTAATAACTAAGAGATCATCATCAGAGGGCACCAGCAATTAAAACCTTAACCTCCTCCAGCATCCGCAACCTATGGCTCAGATTCAGCATCAATACCTGTCAGGTGCATCTGTATCATAAGACTCACCATACATCCAAGTTTGGTTAAGTTAGGACCTGTGATATATTTTTTAGCATCCTTGATAATCGAGATCAAGCTCTGCATCTGAAGCTACCTCTACAATTCATTCATATTACAGTTTTATCAACTATGCAAGTTTGAAATAGTACTATTATCTATTAAACGTGTGACCTGTTACAAAAAACTTAACCTTATCCAGCATCCGAAACCTATGGCTCACACTCAGCATTCAAGCCTGTCAGGTGCATCAGTATCATAAGATGCACCATCCATGGAAGTCTGGTGAAGTTAGGACAAGTAATAACTTAGATATAATCATCAGAGGGCACCTGTTTCAAAAACTTTAACCAGCATTTAAAACCTTAACCTCCTGCAGCATCCGAAACCTATAGCTCAGATTCAACATTCAAGCCTGTCTTGTGCATTAGTATCAGAAGACGCACCATCCATCCAAGTTTGGTGAAGTTAGGACCAGAAGTAACTAAGATATTATCATCAGAGGGCACCTGCAACAAAAACTTTAACCAGCTCTTAAAACCTTAACCTCCCCGAGCATCTGAAACTTATAGCTCAGATTCAGCACTCAAGCCTGCCTGGTGCATCAGTATCATAAGATGCACCACCCATGGAAGTCTGGTGAAGTACGGACAAGTAATAACTTAGATTTTGCTGTAAAAGGGCACCTGCAACAAAAACTTTAACCTGCTCCAAAAACCTTGACCTCCTCCAGCATCCGAAACTTATAGCTCAGATTCAGCACTCAAGCCTGTCTGGTGCATCAGTATTATCAGACACACCATCCATGCAAGTTTGGTGAAGTACGGACCAGCAGTAACTTAGGTATTGCTATCAAAGGGCACCTGCAACAAAAACTTTAACCTGCTCCGAAAACCTTAACCTCCAGCAGCATCCGAAACCTATAGCTCAGATTCAGCACTCAAGCCTGTCTGGTGCATCAATATTATAAGACACACCATCCATGCAAGTTTGGTGAAGTACGGACCAGCAGTAACTTAGGTATTGCTATCAAAGAGCACCTGCAACAAAAACTTTAACCTGCTCCAAAAACCTTAACTTCCTGCAGCATCCGAAACCTTTAGCTCAGATTCAGCACTCTAGCCTGTCTGGTGCATCAGTATTATAAGACACACCATCCATGCAAGTTTGGTGAAGTATAGACCAGCAGTACCTTAGATATTGCTATCAAAGGGCACCGGCAACAAAAACTTTAACCTGGTCCAACAACCTTAACCTCCTCCAGCATCCTTAACCTCCTCCAGCATCTGAAATTTAGGACTCAGATTCAGCATTCAAGTCTTTCAAGTCCATACGTAGGTCCAGATGCATCATCCATGCAAGTTTGGTGAAGATAGGACAAATAATAGCTTAGATACAGGACCTGCAACAAAAACTTTAACCAGGTGCCGACGCCGACGCCGGGGGTATAGCATAAGCTCCCCTTGACTTCGTCTCGGTGAGCTAAAAAATGACACTATTTGCAGGTTTTAATGCGAACACGCCTGTTTGAAAAAAAATATATCAGATTTATTGATATTTTAATTTATCAGAAGCTTGTCCGACCGTGTATGGGCATTTTACACGCCGTATCCACTCATTTTCTTTATAGTCTCGGTTATTATTACCGTAAAATATGCAAGTCTGTATTACCTGAAGTTTGTATTTAAAATTGTAGGTTGGATTTCTTTCATAACAAAATAGTTTACAAAAATGATAAACAACTTCTTCCTTTCCAAATGTGTTACATAAGTGGTTACAAGGTAATGTTTATAAAGAATTTTCATTCTCATCTACGATTAAAAAAAAAATTAATAGTTGTACTTCAATGGCGTCTGTAAAGTAACTTTTATAATACAATACATCCCTAACTTCTGTTGAAATAATTACCTCAATAGTAGTTGTATTTCATTAGTGGTTGCAAAGTGATTCTTCTAATGGAATACATCCCCAACCACTATTGAAATAATTTATTTCAATAGTGGTTGCAAAGTGATTTTTCTAATGAAATACATTCCCAACCACTTTTAAAATAATTCATTTCAATCGTGATTTTATTTTAATGGTGGTTGCAACACTGCATAAATATCTTGGGACAGGCAATAGGTCAACCTAATAAGTTTGTTTGCATTTTCCAGTTACCCACCCATCCACCCCTCTAGATCCGCGCCTGGACGCCTTAACATCGAGAAAATTTGAAAAGTTATTTAATTATGTCCAGGATCAGTCTACAAGCAACATTTAGGTATATAAATATTGTGACTACATATTTTCAAAACAGATTATTACTGGCATTTTATACTTTCCTGTAACACAAATGCAGCATTATACATCATGTATTAAATAACAATGCACAAATACGTTTGTCCAAGTCCTTTGTAACTCGGGTACTAGTGGACAGAACACTTGGCTATTCCCCATTCTTACATGGTAGTGGGTACTAATCATAACTTATGGTCATAATATCTATTCTTATATATGTATAATGAGGCTCGACGTCCCACTCTGATGGCACTGTATAATGATCAGTAAGTCCTCCTTGTCCGTAGCTCTCTGTCCGCCCGAATCACTTTTCCTAAGTACATGTATTACTTTTCTGTAACTAGGCCTGCCTATATTTATTTTACTTACATGTACCTCTAATACTTCATCCACAGAGTGCTTTAGGATAAAAAGTGTGTAGTGACATTAAACCAAGTTTTTAATTAAAAGAATGGAGTTCAGGGTATCAAGACCATATATTCCCCCAAGGTGGCCAAATAAGAGTATTGCTCCCACAATTATGTTAGTAACTTATATGTACCTACAGAGTGCAAAGGGATGTTTTTCGACCTATAACAATGCTTTAAATCAAAGGTCAGGATCATATTAGACCTGTTTGAAAAATCCTTGTCTAACCATAATTATATTTTTCTCCCCATGATTTTGTCTGGCTCATACATTACAATTAAGATTGCTTGTAAGTAAAGGATGTACTTGACCTTGAATTCTTAGTCAAAATTTAAGACTAAACCAAAGTTTAAAATTTTAGCGACTGGGTCCTTCAGAGGGACACCATTTAAATAATGCCAGGTGCAGTATAACTCAGATTGTTTTTGCTTTAGGGACATCAATCGCATAAATTGATCATATAGTGAGTCTCTGTCATAGCATGGTACTGTAAATGCACTATGTTCTCTTTCATGACAAAAATTTAAATTATTTTTCACATAAACAGTATTTGTGGTTTATGAGTGTGTAGTGGTCTTAAACTTGGTTTATAATTCGAAGGTCAAGATCATAGCAGACATCAGTGAAACAGATGTCTATTCTATGCTGTCCCGGCCCCTTCTTTGTCAAATCCAGTTTTAGTTTCATCAGAAGTGTGCTGTGGCCTTGACAATTTTTTTTCAGTGAATAATTACGCAAATTGCTTTCCAATGTCTCATCCTTAAATAAAGCAGAGCTATTTAAGGAGTTTAAGATTAAAATGTTTAGTTGTGAAATACAAAGAATATGAAATAAATAAGAATATTATCTAAAATATTGTGATTGGTCAATCTATTTGCGGCGAAAAATTTAACATTATAAATATGGCATTTGCTGTTAAGCAGTTGCTGATAAAATTCGATCTTAATACATGTATTTCGCACCCATTTGCAACCATTAATACTCTGTCAAATGTATATTAAAATAACCCACGTGTTTTTCCGTGACTGATTTATTGCTGGATTGGAATTGCTGTCCTCTTCAATAAAGAGCTGATGCATTCCATCCATTTACTCATTTTAAAAACTAATAAAACTCAAACCCCTTATAGATAACTTAAAAACTTTTAAGTAAATAAACAATGCCAATGTTGTGTTTACACGCCTCTGAAGTTACTTTAAACTCTTTGTTTTAGTTTGCCCAGACGGCCACTACGGCAACAAATGTGAAAAGACATGTGGAAAAGATGCCAAGTGTAATCATGTGACTGGCGAATGCTGTGGCATTACGGAACTTCGCAAGCTTTGTAATATTTTTTAAAATATCTAATTCATATGAAATATTCCAGATCTTCATACACCTCAGCATTTGATATTTTGTTCGTCATAGATACTTAAAACCATATTATCTAGGGACATCCATCTTTGATACCCAAAGATGTGCATCAAGTAAATACAATTAACTTAATTTAATAAATACATTTGACCGTTGTAGAATGTCCAAAATAATTCTAGAAACGTCGTTGGCATGCTTCGAGTGAAAAAGGATAGACAGAAAAGAAATTGCAAATTTAATTCGTATAAAATCATAATAATAAGATTGGAGTTAAACAGGTTTACTGATAAGTGTGTATTTCCTTCTATACTGGGGGTACATTTTACATAAAAAGTAGATATTTTTGGTAATCATATATCATAACAAAATTATTGTTTTTAAATGAGGATATGTCTAATATTTGCAAAATGACTTTTAAATATATAATTTTGATAAATTAGTAGAGCAGATTTATTAGACGCAAAGTTAATTAATTGTTAAAACTTGAATATTGTAGTGAAAGAAAAAGAGGAGATGTTATACAAGGAACACGTTTATAGGACCATACTCATTGTCGCTCTAGCTGCGTTTATGTCCCTGAGCTGTGCTCTGTTTTTGTATATAGTTCGCAAGTTCCGAATTTGTAATTGTTAATTATTAGATTTTGATCAGATGATCTTTACTAATTGGATTCATCTCTGCATATGATATAACATGCTTAAAGTTCAGACATAATATTTTGCCTTCTTCTTTTCTGCTGATCGTCAAAATCTTTATAATGTTCGTCTTCTTTTAAACTTATGTAATAATGTTATGTGCATGATATGTTGTTATTTCATATTGCATCCTTTCTTAGTTTAATGGCTATAATCAATATCTTATGCAAGAACTGAACTGAAAACTTATACATTTATAACCATTTATAACGAATAATTTTGACCCGAATTGAAAAGTAATATTATTTGGGTAATTTTTTCAACGTTGATTATTGAGCCGAAAAGTGTTGAATAAAATACTCTAGTCCGTTTAAAATTGACCCACGATCTTTATCATAAAACCGGTTTTAAATTCAAAATCAAATATCAGAATATTATCGAATTGATATTAATATCTTTGATTTATTCAATCAAACATTTACATTTTTTCATATCTATCCTTTAGATCCACATGTTTACATGAGCGTTTTC